>NW_022166954.1:0-14686 GCF_008728515.1 Papio anubis | reverse complement strand
AGATTCCTCTGAGGATGTTCCTTTTCACCCAGTAGCCCTCTATGGGCATCAATCATGCAAATTCCGACAGGCTTGAGAAGGAAGGCTTCTTTAGGAAAGCTGTAACGGTGAGATGATTTCAGAGAACAGAAAGAAGTTTCTCAGAAAGCCTTTCCTGCCCTATATCAGGAGAGATATTTCCTTTGGCTCATAGACTTCAGAGATGCGAAATATCAGACCTCAGATTCCCACAAATAAAAGGCTAGCAAAACCAAGATCCATTTGAGAAATATCTGGATGTAACTCTATGAGTGGAAGTCACATCACAAGCAGTTTCTCAGATATCTTTCTGTTTTCTCTACAGGGATATTTTCTTTCACCTACATAGCCCAGCCTCTGACCTTCCAAATATCTTTCTAAATTCCACCCAAGAACAGGCAGCAGTATTGGCTTCTTGAGGAAAACTGTAACTCTGTGAGATGAATTAACAGAACACTAAGCAGATTCTGAGAAAAGTTTCTTTCCAGTTTTCTCCTGAGGATATTTTCTTTTTCATGCATTAGCCCTATGGGCTTCAAATATCTTTGCAATTCCACAAGAACAGGCTTAATGACAGCTTCTTGAGGGGAAGCTGTAACCTATGAGATGAATGTAAGAACACTAAGCAGTTTCTCCAGAAAGTTTCTTTCCAGTTTTCTCTGAGGATATTTTGCTTTTCTGCATAGAACTCTATGGGCTTTCAAATATCTTTGCAAATTCCACAGAACAGGCAGTGAACAGCTTCTTGAAGGAAGGCTAATAAAGTGTGGATGATGCCGACAGAAATCTAAGCAGTTTCTCAGAAAGCTTCTTTCCGGGTTTTTAGCAGTAGGGGGTTATTCCTTTTCATACTTAAGCCCTCCATGGGCTTCCAGGCCAATAGCGCGTTGCAGGACGTTCTGCTGAGGGAAGGCTTCTTCTTGAGCTGTAACTCTGTGAGGTGATTTCGCAGTTGAAGGGTTTCAGGAAACATGTGCGTAGATCGGAGGATATTTCCTTTGACTCCTAAGTCTTCAAAGCAATCCGATAATAGGTTTATAGTTCCACAGAAATAAAGGTAGCATACAAAGTCCACGTGACAGCGGCAAGTGGGAACAGGTGCCTGTCACAAAGCAGTTTCTCAGAGGCACGGCAGTTTTCTCTGTGGATATTTTACCACCAGACCTCTGGGGCTTCCAAATATCACTTTGCAAATTCACAAGAACGGAAAACGCTTGAACGGCTTGATGAGAGGGGAAAGCTGTAACTCTGTGAGGTGAATTAACAGAACACTAAGCAGTTTCTCAGAAAGCTTCTTTCCAGTTGTCATCTGTGGATATTTCCTTTTTGAACATAGTCCTAAGTGGGCCTCCATGTATCACTTTACAAATTCACAAGAACAGTCTTAGCGAAAGGCTTCTTGAGGGGAAAGCTGTAACTCTGTGAGATGATTTCACAGAACACAAAGGAGTTTTTCACAAAGCTTCTTTGTCTATGTTATCGGAGGATATTTCCTTTGGCCCTATAGTCTACAAAGGGATTCCAAATATCCGTTCTCAGATTCCACAGAAATAACGCTAGCAAACAGATACACGAAATACAGCTCTCACTCTGAGAGTGGAAGTCACACATCACAAAGCAGTTTCTCATAAAGTTTCTCTCCAGTTTTTCTCTGAGGACAATTTCTTTTTCAACATAGCCCTTTATAGGCTTACAAATATCACTTTGTAAATTCCACAAGAACAGGCTTAGCTAACGCTTCTTGAGGGGAAGGCTGTAACTCTGTGAGATGAATTAAAAGAACACTAAGCACTATCTCAGGGATCTTCTTTCCAGTTTTCATCTGAGGATATTTCCTTTTACACCATACTCCTCCATGGGCTTCCAAATATAACTTTCCAAATTCAACTACAACAGTATTCACGAAAGACTTGTTGAAGAGAAAGCTGTAACCCTGTGAGATGATTTCACAGAACACAAAGGAATTTCTCAGAAAGATTCTTTTTCTTTGTTATGGGAGGATATTTTCTTTGTCCCTATAGTCTTCAAAGGCATCCGAAATAGCAGTTCTCAGATTCCACAGAAATAAGGCTAGCAAACAGATCCGCAAAATACAGCTGTAACTCTGTGAGTGGAAGTCACACATCACAAAGCAGTTTCTCAGAAAACTTCTTTCCAGTTTTTCTCTGAGGATATTTTCTTTTTCACCATAGCCCTCTATGGGCTTACAAATATCACTTTGCAAATACCACCAGAACAGGCTTTCTGAACGACTTCTTGAGGGGGAATCTGTAACTCTGTGAGTTGATTTAAGAGAACACTTACCAGTTTCTCAGAAAGCTTCTTTCCAGTTTTCATCTGAGGATACTTCCTTTTTCGCCATAGCCCTCCAAGGCCTTCCAAATATCACTTTGCAAATTCCAGAACCGTCTTAGTGTAAGGATTCTTCAGGGAAAAGTTGTAACTCGGATACATGATTTCACAGAACACAATGGTGTTTCTGAGAAAGCTTCTTTCTCTTTGCTATCGGAGGATATTTCCTTTGGCCTTGTAGTCTTCTAAGGGATTCAAAATATCCGTTCTCAGATTCCACAGAAATAAGGCTAGCAAGCACATCCTCGAAATACAGCTGTAACTCTGTGAGTGGAAGTCACACATCACAAAGCAATTTCTCAGAAAACTTCTTTCCAGTATTTAACTGAAGATATTTTCTTTTTCACTATAGCCGTCTATGGGCTTCCAAACATCATTTGCAAATTCCACAAGAACAGGCTTAGCGAAAGGCTGCTTGAGGGGAAAGCTGTAACTCTGTGAGATGAATTAACAGAACACAAAGGAGTTTCTCAGGAAGCTTCTTTCTCTTTGTTACGGGAGGATATTTCCTTTGGCCGTATAGTCTTCAAAGGGATCCGAAATATCCGTTCTCAGATTCCACAGAAATCAGGCTAGCAAACAGATCCACGAAAAACGGATGTAACTCTGTGAGTGGAAGTAACACATCACAAAGCAGTTTCTCAGAAAGCTTCTTTCCAGTTTTTCTCTGAGGATATTTTCTTTTTTACCATAGCCCTCTATGGGCTTACAAATATCACTTTGCAAATTCCGCCAGAACAGGCTCTCTGAACGGCTTCTTGAGGGGAAATCTGTAACTCTGTGAGTTCATTTAAGAGAACACTAACCAGTTTCTCGGAAAGCTTCTTTCCAGTTTTCATCTGAGGATATTTCCTTTTTCACCATAGTCCTCCAAGGGCTTGCAAATATCACTTTGCAAATTCCAGAACAGTCTTAGCGTAAGGATTCCTGAGGGAACAGTTGTAACTCGGAGAGATCATTTCACAAAACACAGAGCAGTTTCTCAGAAAGCTTCTTTCTCTTTGTTATCGGAGGATATTTCCTTTGGACCTATAGTCTTCAAAGGGATTCATAATATCTGTTCCCAGATTCCACAGGAATAAGGCTAGCAGAGAGATCCTGGAAATCAGCTGTAACACTGTGAGTGGAAGTCACACATCACAAAGCAATTTCTCACAAAACTTCTTTCCAGTTTTTAACTGAGAATATTTTCTTTTTCACCATAGCCCTCTATGGGCTTCCAAATATCACTTTGCAAATTTCACAAGAACAGGCTTAGCGAACGGCTCCTTGAGGGGAAGACTGTAACTCTGTGAGATGAATTAAGAGAACACTAAACAGCTTCTCAGAAAGCTTCTTTGCAGTTTTCATCTGCGGATATTTCCTTTTTCACCATAGCTCTCCATGGGCTTCCAAATATCATTGTGCAATTTCCACAAGAACAGTCTTAGCAAAAGGCTTCTTGAGAGGAAAGCTGTAACTCTGTGAGATGATTTCAGAGAACACAAAGGAGTTTCTCAGGAAGTTTCTTTCTCTATGTTATCGGAGGATATTTCCTTTGGCCCTATAGTCTACAAAGGGATTCGAAATATCCGTTCTCAGATTCCACAGAAATAAGGCTAGCAAACAGATCCACGAAATACAGATGTAACTCTGTGAGTGGAAGTCACACATCACGAAGCAGTTTCTCAGAAAGGTTCTCTCCAGTTTTTATCTGAGAACATTGTCTTTTTCAACATAGCCCTTTATGGACTTCCAAATATCACTTTGTAAATTCCACAAGAACAGGCTTAGCGAACGGCTTGTTGAGGGGAAGGCTGTAACACTGTGAGATGCATTAACAGAACACTAAGCAGTTTCTCAGAAAGCTTCTTTCCAGTTTTCATCTGAGGATAATTCCTTTCTCACCATAGTCCTCCATGGGCTTCCAAATGTAACTTTCCAAATTCAACAACAACAGTATTTGCCAAAGGCTTCTTGAGGAGAAAGCTGTAACCCTGTGAGATGATTTCACAGAACACAAAGGAGTTTCTCAGAATGCTTCTTTCTCTTTGTTATGGGAGGATATTTCCTTATTCCCTATAGTCTTCAAAGGGATCCGAAATGTCCGTTCTCAGATTCCACTGCAATAAGGCTAGCAATCAGATACACGAAATACAGCTGTAAATCTGTGAGTGGAAGTCACACATCACAAAGCAATGTCTCAGAAAACTTCTTACCATTTTTCATTTGAGGATATTTCCATTTTCACCATAGCCCTCCATGGGCTTTCAAATATCACTTTACAAATTCCACTGGAACAGTCTTAGCGAAAGGCTTCTTGAGAGGAAAGCTATAACTCTGTTAGATGATTTCACAGAACACAAAGGAGTTTCTCAGAAAGCTTCTTTCTCTTTGTTATCGGAGGTTATTTCCTTTGGCCCTATAGTCTTCAAAGGGATCCGAAATATCCGTTCTCAGATTCCACAGAAATAAGGCTAGCAAACAGATCCAGGAAATACAGCTGTAACACTTTGAGTGGAAGTCACACATCACAAAGCAGTTTCTCAGAAAGATTCTTTCCAGTTTTTCTCTGAGGATATTTTCTTTTTAACCATAGCCCTCTATGGGCTTCCAAATATCACTTTGAAAATTCCACAAGAATAGGCTTAGCGAACGGATTGTAGAGGGGAAGCTGAAACTCTGTGAGATGAATTAACATAACACTAAGTAGTTTCTCATAAAGCTTCTTTCCAGTTTTCATCTGAGGATATTTCCTTTTTCACCATAGCCCTCCATGGCTTCCAAATATCACTTTGCAAATTCCACATGAAGAGGCATAGCGAACGGCTTCGTGAGGGGAAAGGTGTAACTCTTAGAGATGATTTCACACAACACTAAGGAGTTTCTCAGAAACCTTCTTACTCTTTGTTATCGGAGGGTATTTCCTTTCGCCCTATAGTCTTCAAAGAGATCCGAAATATCCTTTCTGAGATTCCACAGAAATAAGGCTAGGAAACAGATCCACGAAATACAGTTGTAAGTCTGTGAATGGAAATCACATATCACAAGGCAGTTTCTCAGAAAGGTTCTCTCCAGTTTTTCTCTGAGGACATTGTCTTTTTCAACATACCTCTCTATGTGTTTCCAAATTTCACTTTGCATATTCCACAAGATCAGGCTTAGCGAAAGGCTTCTTGAGGGGAAAGCTGTAACTCTGTGAGATGAATTAACAGAACACTAATCACTTTCTCAGAAAGCTTCTTTCCAGTTTTCATCTGAGGATATTTCCTTTTTCACCATAGCCCTCCTTGGGCTTCCAGATAGTACTTTGTAAATTCCACAAGAAAAGACTTAGCGAAAGACTTCCTGAGGGGAAAGCTGTAACTCTGTGAGGTGATTTCACAGAACACAAAGAAGATTCTCAGAAAACTTCTTTCTCTTTGTTATCGGAGGATATTTCCTTATGCCCTATAGTCTTCAAAGGGATCCGAAATATCCGTTCTCAGACTCCACAGAAATAAGGCTAGCAAACAGATCCACGAAATACAGCTGTAACTCCGAGAGTGGAAGTGACACATCACAAAGCAGTTTCTCAGAAATCTTCTTTCCAGTTTTCATCTTAGGATAATTCCTTTTTCACCATAGCCCTCTGCCAGGCCCAAATATCACTTGCAAATTCCACAGAGCAGGAACATGGCAGCTTCTTGAGGGAAACTATAACTATAATGGGATGAAGTTTCACAGAGACATAAGCAGTTTCTTATAAAGCTTCTTTTCCAGTTTTCATCCTAGGGATACTTCCTTTTTCACCATTGACCTCCATGGGCTTCCAAATATGACTTTGCAAATTCCACAAGAACAGTCTTAGCGAAAGGCTACTTGAGGGAAAGCTGTAACTCTGTGAGTTGAATTCACAGAACACAAAGTAGTTTCTCAGAGCTTTTTTCTCTTTTTTATCGGAGGATATTTCCTTTGGCCCTATAATCTTAAAAGGGATCCGAAATATCCTTTCTCAGATTACACAGAAATAAGGCTAGCAAACAGATCCACGAAATACAGCTGCACCTCTGTGAGTAGAAGTCACACATCACAAAACAGTTTCCAAGAAATCTTCTTTCCAGTTTTTCTCTGATTATTTTTTCTTTTTCACCATAGCCCTCTAAGGACTTACAAATATCACTTTGCAAATTACACCAGAACAGGCTTTGCGAACGGCTTTTGAGGGGAAAGCTCTAACTCTGTGAGATGAATTAACAGAACGCTAAGCAGTCTCTCAGAAAGTTTCTTTCCAGTTTTCATCTGAGGATATTTCCTTTTTTACCATAGCCCTCCATGGACTTCCAAATATTACTTTGCAAATTCCACAAGAACAGTCTTAGCGAAAGGCTGCTTGAGGGGAAAGCTGTAACTCTGTCAGAAGAATTAACAGAACTCTAAGCAGTTTCTCAGAAACCTTCTTTCCAGTTTTCATTTAGGATATTTCCTTTTTCACCATAGACCTCCATGGTCTTAGAAATATCACTTTACAAATACCACAACCACAGTCTTAGCGAAAGGCTTCTTGAGGGGAAAGCTGTAACTCTGTGAGATGATTTCACAGAACACAAAGGAGTTTTTCAAAAAGCTTCTTTCTCTTTGTTATCGGAGGATATTTCCTTTGGCCCTATAGTCTTCAAAGGGATGCGAAATATCCGTTCTCAGATTCCACAGAAATAAGGCTAGCAAACAGATCCATGAAATACAGCTGTAACTCTGTGAGTGGAAGACACACATCACAAAGTAGTTTCTAAGAACGCTTCTTTCCAGTTTTTCTCTGAGAATATTTTCTTTTTCACCATAGCCCTCTATGGGCTTCAAAATATCACTTTGCAAATTCCACAAGAACAGGCTTAGTGAACGGCTTCTTGAGGGGAAAGCTGTAACTCTATGAGATGAATTAACAAAACACTAAACAGTTTCTCCGAAAGTTTTTTCCAGTTTTCAGCTGATGATATTTCCTTTTTCACCATAGCCTTCCATGGGCTTTCAAATATCAGTTTGAAAATTCCACAAGAACAGTATTAACGAAAGGCTTCTTGAGAGGAAAGCTGTAACTCTGTGAGATGATTTCACAGAACACAAGGAGTTTCTCAGAAAGCTTTTTTCTCTTTGTTTTCGGAGGATATTCCCTTTGGCCCTATAGTCTTCACAGGGATCCGAAATATCCGTTCTCAGATTCCAGGGAAATAAAGCTCGCAAACAGATCCATGAGATACAGCTGTAACACTGTGAGTGGAAGTCACACATCACAAAGCAGTTTCTCAGAAAGCTTCTTTCCAGTTTTTCTCTGAATATATTTTCTTTTTTACCATAGCCCTCTAAGGGCTTGCAAATATCACTTTGCAAATTCCACAAGAACAGTCTTAGCGAAAGGCTTCTTGAAGGTAAAGCTATAGCTCTGTGAGATGATTTCACAGAACACAAAGAAGTTTCTCAGAAAGCTTCTTTCTCTTTGTTATGCGAGGATATTTCCTTTGGCCTTGTAGTCTACAAAGGGATTCGAAATATCCGTTGTCAGATTCCACAGAAATAAGACTAGCAAACAGATCCAAGACATACAGCTGTAACTCTGTGAGTGGAAGTCACACATCACGAAGCACTTTCTCAGAAAGGTTCTCTCCAGTTTTTGTCTGAGGACATTGTCTTTTTCAACATAGCCCTCTATGGGCTTCCAAATATCACTTTGTAAATTCCACAAGAACAAGCTCAGCGAACGGCTTAATGAGGGGACGGCTGTAACACTGTGAGATGCATTAACAGAACACTAAGCAGTTTCTCTGAAAGCTTCTTTCCAGTTTTCATCTGAGGATATTTCCTTTCTCACCATAGTCCTCCTTGGGCTTCCAAATATAACTTTCCAAATTCAACAACAACAGTACTTGCGAAAGGCTTCTTGAGGAGAAAGCTGTAACCCTGTTAGGTGATTTCACAGAACACAAAGAAGTTTCTCAGAAAGCTTCTTTCTCTTTGTTATGGGAGGATATTTCCTTTCTCCCTATAGTTTTCAAAGGGATCCGAAATGTCCGTTCTCAGATCCAGTACAATAAGGCTAGCAAACAGATACACGAAATACAGCTGTAAATCTGTGAGTGGAAGTCACACATCACAAAGCAGTTTCTCAGAAAATTTCTTTCCAGTTTTTCTCTGAGGATATTTTCTTTTCCACCACAGCCCTATAAGGGCTTCCAAATATCACTGTGCAAATTACACCAGAAAACGCTTTGCGAACCGCTCCTTGAGGGGAAAGCTCTAACTCTCTGAGATGAATTAACAGAACACTAAGCAGTTTCTCAGAAAGCTTCTTTCCAGTCTTCTTCATCTGAGGATATTTCTTTTTACCCTGAAGCCCTCCATGGGCTTCCCAAATACTTTGCAAATTCCACTGAACAGTCTTAGCTGTAAAGGCTTCTTGAGAGGTGCCAACTCGTTAGATGATTTCACTGAACACAAAGGAGTTCTTCGCAAGCTCGCTTTTTATTGAGGTTACTTTGGGTCTCTATATAGTTCTCAAAGGATCAGAAATATCCGTTCTCAGATCCCACAGAAACGCGCTAGCAAACAGATCCACGAAATACAGCTGTAAGTCTGTGAGTGGAAGTCACACCTGACAAAGCAGTTTTTCAGGAAGGCTTCTTTTTCACTTTTTCTCTGAGGATAATCTCTTTTCACCACAGAACTCTGCCAGCTTCCAAAATATCAATTTAAAAATTCACACAACAGTATTTATTGAATCTAGCTTCGAGAAAGCTGTAACTCTGTGACATGAATTAATGAACACTAAGCAGTTTCTCAGGAAAGCTTCTTTTCCAGTTGTCACCTGATGATTTCCCTTTTTCACCTCATAGCCCTCCATGGGCTTCCAAATAACACTTTGCAAATTCCACAGAAGTTAAACTTGCAGAAAGGCTTTGAGGGAAAGCGTAACTCGTCGATGATTTCACAGAACACAAGGCTTCTGCTGCTTTCTCTTTGTTATCGAGGACCATTTCCTTTGGCCCTATAGTGTTCAAAGGGATCCAAAATTATCCTCGTTCCTCAGATTCCACAGAAATAAGGCTGGGGCAAACAGATCCACGAAATACCAGCTAACTCTGTGGAGGAAAGTCACACATCACTAAACAGTTTCCTCAGGAGTTTTCCAGGTTTCTGTGAGGATGCTTTTTCACCATAGCCCCTCTACGGCTTCCAAATATCACTTTGTAACCTTAATACCAAGAACAGGACTTAGCTAACGGCTTCTTCAGGGCAAAGTTGTAACTCTGTGGGAGATGAATTAACAGAATACTAAGAAGTTTCTCAGAAAGCTTCTTTCCAGTTTTCATCTGAGGATATTTTCACCATAGTCCTCCATGGGCTTCCAAATATAACTTTCCAACTAACAAGAACAGTCTTAGCCGAAGGCTTCTGAGGATAAGCAACCTGTGGAGATGGATTTCACAGAACACAAAGGGAGTTTCTCAAAAAGTTTTCTCCTTAGTGAGAGGGATATTTTGTCCCTATAGTGTTCAAAGGGATCCTAAATATCCTACTCAGAATCCACAGAAAAAGGCTAGCAAACAGATCCACGAAATACAGCGCTGTAAATCCTGTGAGTGGAAGTTACATATCACAAAGCAGTTTCCCAGAAAACTTTTCCAGTTTTTCTCTGAGGATATTTTTTCACCATAGCTGGCAAGCACACAAAACACCAGAACAGGTTTCAAACATTTTTGAGGAGGCTTCCTAAATTCCTGTATTAAACAGGAACACCGTGAGTTTTGAGAAAGCTTCTTTCAAGCCATCTGAGGATGTTTCCCTTTCACCATAGCCCTCCATGGGCTTCCAAATATTACTTTGCACCCACAAGAACAGTCTTAGCTTAAAGGTTTCTCTTTGAGGGGAAATCTATAACTCTGTGAGATGATTTCACAAAACATGCTGAGATTCTCTCAGAAAGCTTCTTTCTTTCTTTTTGTTATTGGAGGATATTTCCTTTCTCCCTATATAGTCTTTAAAGAGATCCTAAAATCCTTTCTCAGATTCCACAGAAATAAGTACAGGGAAACATACCTAAAATACTGTTGTAAGCCCTGTGAGTGGGAAGTCACACATCACAAAGCAGTTTTCCTCAGAAAAGGTTCTCTTCAGTTTTTCTCTGTGACATTGTCTTTTTTCTAACATAGCTCCCTATGTGTTTCCTAAATTTCTTACTTTTGCAACTCCACAAAAACAAACTTCTAGCTTAACGGCTTTGAGGGGAAAGCTGTAACTCTGTGAGATTAATTCACAGAACACTCAAGCACTTCTCGTTTTCCAGATTTCATCCGATGATATTTCCTTTTTCACCATAGCCCTCGGCTCAAATAGTACTTTGTAACCCAAGAGTTCCTATTTAAAAGTTCTTGAGGGGAAAGCTGTAACTCTGTGAGGTGATTTCACAGAACGCTAAAGAAGATTCTCAGAAAGCTTTGTTTCTCGGAGGATATTTCCCTGAGGCCCCTAGGCCTTCAAAGAGATCCAAATATCCGCTCTCAGATTCCATAGAAATAAGGCTAGCAAAGAGATCCACGAAATACAGATGTAACTCTGTGAGTGGAAGTCACACATCACAGAGCAGCTTCTCAGAAAGCTTCTTTCCAGACTTCATCTGAGGATTTTTCCTATTTCACCTTAGCCCTCTATGGGATTTGAAATATCACTTCAAATTCCACAAAACAGGTTTTAGCGAATGGCTTCGGAGGAAAGCCAACTATGTGAGATGATTTCACAGAACACTAAGGAGATTCCCTTGTGCTTCTTTCTCTTTGTTATCGGATGATATTTCTTTGGCCCTGTAGTCTTGGGGTAAAAGGGATCCGATATATCCTTCCTCTAGATTCCATAGAAATAAGGCTGGAAAACAGATCCACGAAATACAGCTCTCACTCTGTGAGTGGAAGTCACACACCACTGGGGATAAGTAATTCTCAGAAAGCCTCTTTCCAGTGCTCTTTATCTGAGGATATTTTCTTTTTTTTCACCATAGCCCCCCTATGGGTTTCCGCAAATATCACCTTGCAAATCTCCACAAGAACAGGCTTTAGCTTAACCCATTTTAGAAAGCTGCAACTCCAGGAGATGAATTAACAGAACACTAAGCAGCTTCTCAGAAAGCTTCTTTCCAGTTTTCATCTGAGGATATTTTTTTTCTTACCGCATTCCTAAGGCTTTCCCAAATATCACTTTTGCAAATCTTAATTAGAACAGTCTTAGCTTAAAAGGCTTCCTTTGAGGGGAAAGCTGTATCACTGTTAGATGATTTCCACAGAATAGAACGGAGTTTCTTGTTGACTTCTTTATTATGGGAGGATATTTCCTTGGCCCCATAGTATTCAAAGGAATAGGAAATAATATCCATTCTCAGATTCCAGAGAAATGAAGCTTCAAACAGATCTTTCACGAAATACAGCTGTAACTCTGTGAGGAAATCACACATCACGCTGTGCTTCTCAGAAAGATCTCTTCCAGTTTTGAGATGGAGTCCGGCTGGCTGTGTCACCCAGGCTGGAGTGCAGTGGAGCCGGATCCGCTCACTGCAAGTCCCAGGTTCACGCCATTCCTCCTGCCTCATTCCGAGTAGTTGGACTACAGGCGCCTCGTACTTCTCACCCTCAAGGTTTTTTTATTTTTAGTAGAGATCTGGTTTCATAATTCATGTTAGTTCAGGCTGTCTCGGGATCTCCTGGATTCCTGGTGGATATCCCACCCGCTTCTCGCCTCCTCCCCAAAGTGCTGGGATTACAGGCTTGAGCCACCATCATACCGCCTGAGCCTCCTTTCCAGTTTTTCTATGATATTTCTTTCTTTTGCACCATAGGCATCTACGGACTCTGTAAATATCACTTTCCAGTTCCACAAGAACAGCTTAGCTAAAGGCTTCTTGAGGGGAAAGCTGTAATTCTGTGAGTTGGACTCACATAACACAGCAGTCTCCTCAGAAAGCTTCTTTCTTTCTTATTTGGGATATTTCTTTTTGGCCCTATAATCTTCAACGGATCCGATATATCCGCTCTCAGATTCCACAGAAATGAGGGCTAGCAAACAGCTCCAATGAAATAAAAGCTAACTTGTCAGTGGAACTCACACCTCACATAGCAGCCGAAAACTTCTTTCCAGTTTTTCTCTGAGGAGTATTTTTCACCCTAGACCTCTATGGGCTTCCAAATAATACTTTGCATATTACACAAGCAGCAGCTTTAGCTTAACGGCTTCTTGAGGGGAAAGCTGTAACTCTATGAGATGAATTAACAGAACACTAAGCAGTGTCTCACAGGAAAGCTTCTTTTCCAGTTTTCATCTAGAGGATAATCTTTTTTCACTGCAGCCCATACCAAGACAATTTCGGAAATTACCAAGAACAGGGTGCATAGCGAACGACTTCTTGATATAAGTTTCTGCAACTCTGATGATTTCATGAAATTAATAAAGGAAAGCTTTACTTTTTTGTTATCGGAGGATATTTCCTTTCACTTCTTATAGTCTCTGGGAAGAGATCCGGAATCCTTTCTCGATTCCACAGAAAGGCGAAACAGATCCAATGAAATACATTTTTCACTATGTGAGTGGAAGTCACATCACAGCGGCAGTTTCTCAGAAGTTTCTTTCCGCCTGACTATATTTCTTTTCACCATGGCCCTCTATGGGCTTCCAAATATCACTTTGCAAATTGCACAAGAACAACTTAGCTGTAAAGCCTTCTTTGAGGAGAAAGCTGTATCTCTGTGGAGATGATTTCGCACGAAAAGGGAGTTTCTCAGAAAGCTTCTCTTTTTGTTATCGGAGGATACTTCTCATCCCAGGAATTTCAGAGATCCGAAATACACGTTCTCAGATTCCACAGAAATAAGGCTAGCAAACAGATCCACGAAATACAGCTCTAACTCTGTGAGTGGATGTCACACTTCACAAAGCAGTTTCTCAGAAAGCGTCTTTCCAGTTTTTCTCTGAGGATATTTTCTTTTTTACCATAGCCCTCTATGGGCTTACAAATATCACTGTACAAAATACACCAGAACAGGTTTGCGAAAGGCTTCTTGAGGGGAAAGCTCTAACTCTGTGAGATGAATTAACAGAACACTAAGCAGTCTCTCAGAAAGCTTCTTTCCAGTTTTCATCTGAGGATATTTTCTTTTTAACCATAGCCCTAAATGGGCTTCCAAATATTATTTTGCAATTTCCACAAGAACAGTTCTAGCGAAAGGCTTCTTGAGGGGAAAGCTGTAACTCTGTGAGCTGATTTCACAGAACACAAAGGAGTTTCTCAGAAAGCTGCTTTCTCTTTGTTATCGGAGGATATTTCCTTTGGCCCTATAGTCTTCAAAGGGATCCAAAATATCCGTTCTCAGATTCCACAGAAATAAGGCTAGCAATCAGATCCACGAAATACAGCTGTAATTCTCTGAGTGTGAGTCACACATCACAAAGCAATTTCTCAGAAAGCTTCTTTCCAGGTTTTCTGTGAGGATGTTTTCTTTTTCACCATAGCCCTCTATGGGCTTCCAAATATCACTTTGCAAATTCCACAAGAACAGGCTTAGCTAACGGCTTCTTCAGAGGAAAGCTATAACTCTGTGAGATGAATTAACAGAACACTAAGCAGTTTCTCAGAAAGCTTCCTTCCAGTTTTCATCTGAGGATATTTCCTTTTTCACCATAGTCCTCCATGTGCTTCCAAATATAACTTTCCAAATTCAACAAGAACAGTCTTAGCGAAAGGCCTCTTGGGGATAAAGCTGTAACCCGGTGAGATGATTATACAGAACACAAAGGAATTTCTCAGAAAGCTTCTTTCTGCTTGTTATGGGAGGATATTTCCTTTGTCCCTGTAGTGTTCAAAGGGATCCGAAGTATCCGTACTCAGATTCCACAGAAATAAGGCTGGCAAACAGATCCACGAAATGCAGCTGTAACTCTGTGAGTAGAAGTCACATATCACAAAGCAGTTTCCCAGAAAACTTCTGTCCACTTTTACTCTGAGGATATTTTCTTTTTCACCAGAGCCCTCTAAGGGCTTCCAAATATCACTGTGCAAATGACACCAGAACAGGCTTTGGGAAAGGCTTCTTGAAGGGATAGCTGTAACTCTGTGAGATGAATTAAGAGAACACTAAGGAGTTTCTGAGAAAGCTTCTTTCCAGTTTTCATCTGACGATATTTCCTTTTTCACCATAGCCCTCCATGGGCTTCCAAATATTACTTTGCAAATTCCACAAGAAGAGTCTTAGCGAAAGGCTTTTTGAGGGGAAAGCTATAACTCTGTGAGATGATTTCACAAAACACAAAGGAGATTCTCAGAAAG
>NW_022166953.1:0-1337 GCF_008728515.1 Papio anubis | reverse complement strand
CAGAAAATGGGCTAGGAGGACAGTGGATGACACCGATGGGCTGATCATGGTTCCAGGATGGTCTCGCCATGGAGGTGACAGGGTGAGCGCTGCAGTGCAGGACTGGGGGCGCCACAGGAACGGGTGCTCCAGGTAGGGCGTCGTCCTGGAAGGATGAGAGTCCTGAGAACAGCTGGGTGGGAGCAGGGTCCGCCGGCTGCACGGGGGTGGGGAGGGTGCCATGAGGGCCTGAGAGCAGCGAGGCAGGGGAGGAACCCTAATCCCTCATCTGCACGAGACGTCAGGCTTGTCGGAGCCCCATGGAGCTCGGAACGGAGCTGGGGAGGAGCATTTGCCAGGCCTCCCGTCCCCTCCTTCTGCCCACTGGGATTGCTCCTGAAGGAAGAAGAACCCATCAAGTCCTTGTAAATGTGCTGGGACAGAACCCCTGACAGTGCCTGGTGCTCACTCCTGGGGAGCCACTGTGGCAGGTGAGGTTTCTGGGCTCAGGCCCACGGCACCTGGAAAATGTCGCGTTTCAGTGAAATGATCTTCAAAGCCCAAGAGGAAATGTTCCAGGCACCCCTCAGAGACCCTGTGAGGCAGGAAGGACAGTGGGGCCACAAGGGTCCCCAGCTTCTCCAGCTCGACCTGTGCCTAGAAATTACTCCCTGAAATCGTGAGCAGAGCTGGATGCTGGGTCAGTTCTGTGATCTGTGGGACTCTACCCTTAATGGCTTCATTTATTTACAGGGATCTAACCTTATACTTATCTATGTAAAGAAAGAAATTGGTCATTTCTTAGATTCACCTGTGCTTGAGATACCTTTTTAAGAATATTTTCCTAGCCATTAAAGAACATAAGTCAATTTTCTTTTTATGTGACAAAGGTAATATTCTATACTTTTTGTATTAAAGGACTTCAAATTATTGATACTTTAGATGACTTTTTTTTTTTTTTTTTTGAGACGGAGTCTTGCTCTGTAGCCCGGGCTGGAGTGCAGTGGCCGGATCTCAGCTCACTGCAAGCTCCGCCTCCCGGGTTTGCGCCATTCTCCTGCCTCAGCCTCCGGAGTAGCTGGGACTACAGGCGCCCGCCACCTCGCCCGGCTAGTTTTTTGTATTTTTAGTAGAGACGGGGTTTCACCGTGTTAGCCAGGATGGTCTCGATCTCCTGACCTCGTGATCCGCCCGTCTCGGCCTCCCAAAGTGCTGGGATTACAGGCTTGAGCCACCGCGCCCGGCCGATACTTTAGATGACTTCTAAAGTCCTTGCCATATTCTGAATGAAGAATGTGAGCCCCAGGTTAGAAACATCAACATGATGTGGACTATTCTGAGCTCAACAGAACTGACTG
>NW_022166952.1:0-1337 GCF_008728515.1 Papio anubis | reverse complement strand
TTATGCTCCTTTATACTGAAATCAACAACAACCTTCAGTTATGTGCATCATTTTGTTTATTTCCTATCCCAATACTTTCGACTTTTCCAGAATGCCATATAAGTAGAATTATTCAAAATGTAAATGATTGAGTGTGACCTCTTTAACTTGGAATAATGCATAGGAGATTCGTCCATGTGATTGTATAAATCAATATCTTGTTCCTTTTTTATTGCTAAGTAGTATTCCATTACTAGGAAGTATCACAAAGTTTGTGTCTATTCTATTTTTTTGTTGTGGTTTTTTTGAGACGGAGTCTCGTTCTGTCGCCCAGGCTGCAGTGCAGTGGTGCGATCGCGGCTCACTGCAAGCTCCGCCCCCCGGGTTCACGCCATTCTCCTGCCTCAGCCTCCGGAGTAGCTGGGACTGCAGGCACCCACCACCAGGCGGGGCTAATTTTTTTTTTTTTTTTTTTTTTTTTTTTTTTGGATTTTTAGTAGAGTCGGAATTTCACCGTGTTAGCCAGGATGGTCTTGATCTCCTGACCTCATGATCTGACCGCCTGGGCCTCCGAAAGTGCTGGGATTACAGGCGTGAGTCACCGCGCCCTGCCAAAGTTTGTGTTTATTCTTTTATGAAAAGGCACTTGAATTGTTGCCCGGTGTAATGGGCTGAATGGTTGTATCTGCTCAGAATTTGTGTTGAAATCCTAACCTCCAATGTGATGGCATTAAGGGATGAAGCCATTGGGAAATGATTAGATCATGAAGGTGGCACTCTCATGAATGGCATTAGTGCCTTATAAGAGGGATCCAAGAAAGATATCTCTCCTTTCTTCTGACGTGTTAGATACAGAAAACATGGGTTCATCAGACACAGAATCTTTTGGTGCATTGATCTTGGACTTTCCAGTCTCTAGAACTATGAGAAATAAACCTTTGTTTAAGCTCCCCAGTCTATGAATTTCTGTTATAACAGTCTAAATTTACTATGGCAAAAACTTTGAACATTTAGGAATAAAACCACAATATATGTTTGTGTTTAAAGTTTTGAATGAACATGACCTTCCTTCCTTCCTTCCTTCCTTCCTTCCTTCCTTCCTTCCTTCCTTCCTTCCTTCCTTCCTTCCTTCTCTCCTTCCTTCCTTCCTTCCATCCCTCCCTCCCTCTCTCCCTCCTTCTTTCTTTCCTTCCTTCCTTCTTTCCTTCCTTCCTTCTTTCCTTCCTTCCTTCCTTCCCTCCTTCCTTCCTTCCTTCTCTCTCTCTCTTTCTCTCTCTTTCTCTCTTTACTTTCTTCTAACCTACTCCTTCTTTTCTTTCTTTCTTCCTTTCCTTTCCTTTCCTTTCCTTTCCTTTCCT
>NW_022166951.1:0-1337 GCF_008728515.1 Papio anubis | reverse complement strand
CATCTGAGGATATTTCCTTTTTCTCCATAGCCCTCTATGGGCTTAAAAATATCACGTTGCAAATTCCAGAAGAACAGTCGTAGCGAAAGGCTTTTTGAGGGGAATGCTGTAACTCTGTGAGATGATTTCACAGAACACAAAGAAGTTTCTCAGAAAGGTTCTTTCTCATGGTTATCGGAGGATATTTCCTTTGGTCCTATAGACTTCAAAGGGATCTGAAATATCGATTCTCAGATTCCACAGAAATAAGGCTAGCCAAGAGATCCACGAAATAGAGCTGTAACTCTGTGAGTGGAAGGCACACATCACAAAGCAGTTTCTCAGAAAGCTTCTTTCCAGTTTTTCTCTGAGGATGATATCTTTTTCACCATAGCCCTCTAAGGACTTCCAAATATCACTTTGCAAATTCCACAAGTACAGGCTTAGCGAACGGCTTCTTGAGGGGAACTTGTAACTCTGTGAGATGAATTTCACATCTTCTTCGTGTTCTGTGAGATCATCTAACGGAGTTACAGCTTTCCCCTCAAGAAGTCTTTCGCTGAGACTGTTCTTGTGGAATTTGCAAACTGATATTTGGAAGCCCATGAAGGTCTCTGATTAAAAAGGAAATATCCTCAGAGGAAAACTTGAAAGAAGCTTTCTGAGAAAATGCTGAGGGTTCGGATAATTCATCTCACTCAGTTACAGCTTTCCCCTCAAGAGGCCTTTCGCTAAGACTCTTCCTGTGGAATTCGCAAGCTGATATTTGGAAGCCCATGGAGGGCTATGGTGAAAAAGGAAATATCCTATGGTGAAAACTGGAAAGAAGCTTTCTGAGATACTGCTTAGTGTTCTGTTAATTCATCTCAGAGAGTTACAATTTCCCTCAAGAAGCCGTTCGCTAAGCCTTTCTTGTGAAATTTGCAAAGTGATATTTGGAAGCCCATAGAGGGATATGGTGAAAAAGAAAATATCCTTAGAGAAAAACTGGAAAGACGATTTCTGAGAAACTGCTTTGTGATGTGTGACTTCCACGCACAGTGTTACATCTGAATTTCCTGGATCTGATTGCTAGCCTTATTTCTGTGGAATCTGAGAACAGATATTTCGGATCCCTTTGCAGACTATAGGGCTAAAGGAAATATCCTCCGATAACAAAGAGAAAGAAGCTTTCTGAGGAACCTCTTTGTGTTATGTGAAATCATCTCACAGAGTTACAGCTTTCCCCTCAAGAAGCCTTTCGCTAAGACAGATCTTGTGGAATTGGCACAGTGATATTTGGAAGCCCATAGAGGGCTATGGTGATAAAGGAAATCCTCAGATGAAATCTGGAAAGAAGCTTCCTGAGAAACTGCTTA
>NW_022166950.1:0-1337 GCF_008728515.1 Papio anubis | reverse complement strand
CTCACTTTCAGGCACCCCAATCAGACATAGATTTGGTCTTTTTACATAATCCCATACTTCTTGCAGGCTTTGTTCATTTCTTTTTCTTCTTTTTTCTTTTGGTTCCTCTTCTCGCTTCATTTCATTCATTTGATCCTCAGTCGCTGATACTCTTTCTTCCAGTTGATCGAGTTGGTTACTGAAGCTTGTGCATTTGTCACATATTTCTCGTGTCATGGTTTTCATCTCTGTCATTTCGTTTATGACCTTCTCTGCATTAATTACTCTAGCTATCAATTCTTTCACTCTTTTTTCAGGATTTTTAGTTTCTTTGCGCTGGGTACGTAATTCCTTCTTTAGCTCTGAGAAGTTTGATGGACTGAAGCCTTCTTCTCTCATCTCGTCAAAGTCATTCTCCGTCCAGCTTTGATCCGTTGCTGGCGATGAGCTGCACTCCTTTGCAGGGGGACATACGCTCTTATTTTTTGAATTTCTAGCTTTTCTGCCCTGCTTTTTCCCCATCTTTGTGGTTTTATCTGCCTCTAGTCTTTGATGATGGTGATGTACTGAAGGGGTTTTGGTGTAGGTGTCCTTCCTGTTTGATAGTTTTCCTTCTAACAGTCAGGACCCTCAGCTGTAGGTCTGTTGGAGATTGCTTGAGGTCCACTCCAGACCCTGTTTGCCTGGGTATCAGCAGCAGAGGCTGCAGAAGATAGAATATTGCTGAACAGCGAGTGTACCCGTCTGATTCTTACTTTGGAAGCTTCCTCTCAGGGGTGTACTCCACCCTGTGAGGTGTGGGGTGTCAGACTGCCCCTAGTGGGGGATGTCTCCCAGTTAGGCTACTCAGGGGTCAGGGACCCACTTGAGCAGGCAGTCTGTCCCTTCTCAGATCTCAACCTCCGTGTTGGGAGATCCACTGCTCTCTTCAAAGCTGTCAGACAGAGTCGTTTGCGTCTGCAGAGGTTTCTTTTGCTTTTGTTGTTGTTTAACTGTGCCCTGTCCCCAGAGGTGGTGTCTACAGAGACAGGCAGGTTTCCTTGAGCTGCTGTGAGCTCCACCCAGTTCGAGCTTCCCAGCAGGTTTGTTTACCTACTTAAGCCTCAGCAATGGCGGGTGCCCCTCCCCCAGTCTCGCTTCCTCCTTGCCGGTAGATCCCAGACTGCTGTGCTAGCAATGAGGGAGGCTCCGTGGGCGTGGGACCCTCCCGGCCAGGTGTGGGATATAATCTCCTGGTGTTCCCATTTGCTTAAAGCACAGTATTGGGGTGGGAGTTACCCGATTTTCCAGGTGTTGTGTGTCTCAGTTTCCCTGGCTAGGAAAAGGGATTCCTTTCCCCCTTGTGCTTCCCAGGTGAG
>NW_022166949.1:0-1338 GCF_008728515.1 Papio anubis | reverse complement strand
ACAAAAGATCAGTTCCTTAGAAATTATGTATTTGGTCTGTCTTCCACTCTTTCTTCCCTCAGGACTCAAGCTCTCCTAGCACAGACTCCACCCCTTGAATTCCTGGCCCATGAGCATCAACCAAGAGATCATGTCCTTATCAAAGGCTGAAAAGAGGGAAAGCTCGGGCCTACCTGGGAAGGATCCTGTCTGGTACTCACAACAACTGAAACAGCAGTTCAGACCACTGAGAAAGGGTGGACCCATTATACTCGAGTCAAGAAGGCGTCACCTTCTCCGGATACATAGACTGTTATTCCTTCGACTCCCACCAGAGTAACGATAAAAAGAAAAATGTAATCTATGTCTCTTTTTCTTTTCTTTCCCTTAACTACCCCCATCTCATCATTAATGTAACTAGATCAAGTTTGCCCAAAATTATTACCTTTGATGCTTGTCTAGTCATGTCTTGTGGAAATTTACAGGACCAAAGACAGCTTACTGCCTCAGATAAATATCTTTGTCCCTCTTGGACTTCCTTAGATTGGAAAGATATAGTAAATTCTTGTAAAGATCATGATAACCCCAAAAATAGTAGTTGTATTAACTGGTGGGAATGGGATCTTCTCCCCTTAAAACAGAGTCCCTATGCTATACTTGGTCTGATGTCCTGTGGAACACCAAAGCTCCAGGCTGGACCACTCCCACCAGTCTGCCAGTCCTTAAAGCCATATATCCATTTTACAAAAGGGAATGCCTCTTCTTATTGTCCATATAACAAATGTAATCCTATTCAGCTTACTATTACTATTGCAACATCCCAAAACTCTTCCCCTTCATTAAGTCGTATTTATGGCATATGGGCCAACATCTCAGAAAAGCATCCTAGGGGAATTTTTGAAATCTGCTTTATTGCCCCTTCCACCTCTCTATCACATCTTCCTCAAACCATCACCCCACCTATACCCAGTGACAAAACCAAAGTAGCGATAGTAGAAGGAAAAAACCTGAGGCCAACTCTAGACATTGAAACAGTGTCTCAGAATGCAAATACCTGGCTGGAATGGATTAAATATTCCATCCACAGCCAAAATAAGAATGATAGTTATGCTTGGGCACACAGCACACCAGAGGCCCAAATTGTCTCCTTTCCATTCAAATGGTCTTGTAATAGACCAGAAATGGACTGCATGGTAGCTCTGCTCCAAGACCCCACAGCCTGGGGCAATAAATCATGTCAAACACTTTCTCTGCTATTCCCTGAGGTCCAGCACCCTGCAGGTCAGCCCCCAAAGGCCATTCAGCCTCCATCTTCCGGGACCAAATTTACTTCGTGTCTCTCACAACAGGGAGAAAATT
>NW_022166948.1:0-1338 GCF_008728515.1 Papio anubis | reverse complement strand
CTTTGACTTAGGCTTTTCTATGTTGGCATAATTCTGGGGTCTGCATCACTTCTCCCCTGATTCTTCCCTTAAAGTCGGCTGTCTGCATGTGCAGTGGCCCACCAGCACTTAAGAAGGGAGCCTGTGTAGTAAGTTTCCTGGAGTACAATCGGAAAACACAGACCAAAATAAAAGCCATGTATGTCAATAAAATCGGTCTCCTTATAAAATTCTGTTACAAATTTCTATCATTATTGTGTTACCTTGGCATCTATTTTTAATCTTCTTTGAACACATCCAAATTCCTTCTCTCTCTCTCTCTCTCTCTCTCTCTCTCTCTCTCTGTCTCTCTCTGCTTCAAGATGTAAACATTTACTACCTACTTTCTCTAAAACTCAGCAAGGGCTTCCTCAGATAAATGTTACCTTTTTCTATTTACAAAACCACAATTTAAATTCAACTTTTTTTTAAAAAATAATGAGTTTTATGGGTTCCATGCATAAAGTTTTAAAATAAAAAATCTAAAGTATTGCTGTCTCCCTCAATCTTTATGTGTACATGCTATGTTCTGTGTGGTATCAGATATATGTATATGTCTGTATCTATGTTTATATATTGTTTTTACATGTTACAAATTAATGTAAAATGAAATGAGTACTCATCAATTAAGTGAATAATCCCATATGCTTTTCAACACATGTGATATTAGTAACCTTCAATGACGGAAGAACACCTCAAATGGGCATGCATACCTATCTGCAGCCTCCTTAAAAGAAATTATCAGCCAAGAATTTTATATCCAGCAAAACTTAAGTTCTTAAATAAAGGAAAGATAACAGTCTTTTTCAGACAAACAAATGCTGAGAGAATTTGCCACTACCAAGCCAGCACTACAATAACTGCTCAAACAAACTCCAAATCTGGAAACAAATCCTGGAAACACATCAACACAGAACCTCTTTAAGCATGAATCTCACAGGACCTATAAAACAAAAACACAATAAATAAATGAAAAAAAACCAAGGTATTCAGGCGACAAATAGCAGGATGAATGGAACAGTACCTCACATCTCAACAGTACCTCAACACTCAATGCAAGTGGTCTAAATTCTCCACTTAAAAGATACAGAATTGCAGAATTGATAATAATGCACCAAGCAAGTATCTGCTGCCCTCAAGAGACTCTCATAACCATAAAGGGTCATATAAACTTAAGGTAAAAGTGTAGATAAAGATACCCCATGCAAATGGCCACAAAAGTGAGCAGGAGTAACTATTCTTATATCAGAAAAAACTAACTTTAAGGCAACAGCAGTTAAAAAAGACAAAGAGGGACATTATATAACAATAAAAGGACTT
>NW_022166947.1:0-1338 GCF_008728515.1 Papio anubis | reverse complement strand
TGAAGGCTGTACATATAATTTCCTTTTCAGATCTCAACAACATAAAGGAACCCTTATTTTTTATTTTTTTGCTTAGATTTACTTTTTAAAATTTTTTTATTTTTAATTATTATGGATATGTAATCGTTGTACATGTTTATGATAAAGGGAATTTTACCACCTATATCACAGCAGTGGCCCTGTGTTCCTGAGATGTGTGCTGTTCATATCAGAGTTACCAAATGAGGCAGAGTTAGGCAAGTTCCAGGTCACTAGAGCCTTGTTTTACTCTTTTGTTTTTTTTGGACATGGTGGGGGTGGGGGTGGGGAACTGCTTTATACCTGTGATAGTCCACAGAAAATTTGGATATTTAGGCCGGGCGCGGTAGCTCACGCCTGTAATCCCAGCACTTTGGGAGGCTGAGGCGGGCGGGGCATGAGGTCAGGAGATCCAGACCATCCTGGCTAACACGGTGAAACCCCGTCTTTACTAAAAGTACAAAAAAATTAGTCGGATTTGGTGGCGGGCGTCTGTAGTCCCAGCTACTCAGGAGGCTGAGGCAGGAGAATGGCGTGAACTCAGGACGCACAGCTTGCAGTGAGCCGAGATTGTGCCACTGTACTCCAGCCTGAGTGACAGAGCGAGACTCTGTCTCAAAAAAAAAAAACACAAAAAAGAAAGAAAAGAAAAGAAAATGTGGATATTTAGAATGAAGGAAATATCAGAAAGATTTTTGTAAAATAACTATAAAAATGTTCAATTGCAGAGCTAGTGAATTTTGTGTTAAAGATTGAAGAAAATATCCAACTGAAAAGGTATATCAAATTAAAAGGGAACAATTATATACCATCCTCTACTATCCCTGCCCTCCTTACCACCACCACTGCACAGGTGCATCCCCACCTCCACACAGAAAACCACCCTTAAAAACTCTGAGAAAATTATTTCAGGCCTTCTTCTATATATATACACACACACAGACACACACACACACAAACACATATAAAGCAATGAATGTATGTGTGTGTTTACATATAATTTTTTTTTTTTTTTTTTTTTTTTTTTTTTGAGACGGAGTCTCGCTCTGTCGCCCAGGCTGGAGTGCAGTGGCCGGATCTCAGCTCACTGCAAGCTCTGCCTCCCGGGTTCACGCCATTCTCCGGCCTCAGCCTCCCGAGTAGCTGGGACTACAGGCGCCCGCCACCTCGCCCGGCTAGTTTTTTGTATTTCTTAATAGAGACGGGGTTTCACCGTGTTAGCCAGGATGGTCTCGATCTCCTGACCTCGTGATCCGCCCGTCTCGGCCTCCCAAAGTGCTGGGATTACAGGCTTGAGCCACCGCGCCCGGCCTACATATA
>NW_022166946.1:0-1338 GCF_008728515.1 Papio anubis | reverse complement strand
ACACACACACACACACACACACACACACACACACACACACACAGAGATTTCAGATGGATTGTGGTCTTAAATATGTAAGAAAAATATAGGTAAATAAGCTCATGACTTTAGGGTAAGGAAAGATTTCTTCAACAAAACATGTTTAAAAGTTAACCTATGAAAGAAAATATTAGTTATGACTATATTAAAATGAAGATTTCTGTTTAGCCTAAAACACCATGAAGAGAAGGATAACTTTCAAATGGAAAAATGTTCACATACGAAGACAAATGACTGGTTTCCAGAATATATTAAGAACCAGTCCAAATATATCAAGAACAAACCTCCTGGCCGGGCGCGGTGGCTCAAGCCTGTAATCCCAGCACTTTGGGGGGCCGAGACGGGCGGATCACGAGGTCAGGAGATCGAGACCATCCTGGCGAACACGGTGAAACCCCGTCTCTACTAAAAAATACAAAAAAAATAGCCGGGCGAGGTGGCGGGCGCCTGTAGTCCCAGCTACTCCGGAGGCTGAGGCAGGAGAATGGCGGGAACCCGGGAGGCGGAGCTTGCAGTGAGCTGAGATCCGGCCACAGCACTCCAGCCTGGGTGACAGAGCAAGACTCCGTCTCAAAAAAAAAAAAAGAGTCCTCCAAATTTGTTAACATATCGTTTGTGGCAACTTTCGCACAATGGCAGAGTTGAATAGTTGTGAAAGAATGGGAAGTTAGCAAAGACAAACATATTAAGTGCCTCCTTAAAGAAAAGGTTTGCTCACTTTTTAACTTTTGTTAAATCTTCATATAAACGACCTTTATTCTCCTACTCTTCTTTTTCAAATGGGCAAGAGTAGCTGTTTTTGTATCATTCAATATTTTCAGCAAGTAATTGAAATAAGATTTTGGTAATTTGTGGGAACCAAGATTTACCTTAGATAAGGGAACGTACTTCTGGAATCACAATTTTCACATGAAAATTGGCGACTGCAAAATGAGAAGTTTCATATTTCTGTAACTATTCTCTGGGAAATATTCCATAACTATATCTGATAAAACTGATACAAAAATACCACAGGCTAGCCATTTAGTAAAAGGTGTTAAAGAGATCATTTGAAAAATAAAAGGGAAGCAATTTGGATGCAAGAGATGACATTTTACTCAGATATGTGGCTTTATCTTTCATCTTTCTGAACTTACATGGACAAGGACATGAGATGTTTAGTTCCACTGAGCAATTAAATATTTAATGAGAAAGAGCACTAATTGGTAGGTAATGCTCTCATTGATTGTTTCCTAACCAGTTAGTAATTGCATATAAAAGTCATATATTAAGGACTTAATTAACAATACAAATTACTCT
>NW_022166945.1:0-43130 GCF_008728515.1 Papio anubis | reverse complement strand
TCGTGCTCTTCCTACACCTCCATAGGAAACTCAATGCTTCATCAAGGTGATGCAGCATGATTTCTGCTAGGCACAGAAACTGGAGGGGTGGGGATGGGGTTGAGGGAACATTACATAGAAAGCATACCCCAATAATCACCTGCATGAGTGCCACACGGGCCGGCAAGCCCCGGTCGGCTCAGTCTCTGCACAGTCACAGGTGTGAGGCCTACAGGGCAGACACCTGGCACTGCTGACCACCCCAAAGTCGTGGCTGCTGCCCCTTCTCTGCCGCCCATGAGTTCTAAGCTTCTGGCAACACCGCCTGCTGCCCTGCCTGACCGACTCTTCATGAAAAGCAAATGTTGCCAGGATAGCTTATGAGTACATTTGCCAGGAAAGCAGCTCTGATTGATGCTGAAACCCCCTTCTCACAGCCCTGGCAGCTCCCCTACCCCCGATGTGTACATGCTTGCAGCTCTGACCTCGCTCAGTGTCCACACAGGCTCTGTCCCCTGGACAGCCCAATGCAGACTCAATGTTGAGTCAGAAATACACAAAGAGGCTGACAGTTGTGAACCACCTGCCTGTCCCCCGAAACACAGGTTGAAATGCTCACCCTCAATGCGATGCTGTCAGGATGTCTCTGGGAGGTGATGAGTTCCCGAGGCTGGAGCCCCGTGAATGGAGTTGTGCCTCAGAAGGGCCCAGCAAATCTCTCACCCTCCTGTTGTGTCAGGGCCAGAGAAGGTGTGTACCAGCAGAAAGGAGCCCACACACAGGAATCCACCCGTCTGGCACCCTGATCCTGCCTTCCAGCCTCTAGAGACTGTGGCTCAAATTTCCTGTTGTTCATAAGCCACTCAATGGTGTTTCATTACAGCAGCCTGAGCTGCCTGAGATGACGATGCTTGCAGCCCTGCAAGCGGCTGCTCCCTATTCCACAAGAGGGTTTTGAATTAAAATCCTGTCTGCCTTTTACAGGTCTCGAACCCCACCCTTGGCCAGCAATTGCTGGGATTAAAGGAAAATGAGGATCGTTTGCCCTCCATATCGGTCTGAAGCCTGTAACTTTGCCCGCTTCCACGGTGGCCATGTCACTGCATTGCTCATGTCAGCTCTGTGTCTGCACTGGGTCCCAGGCTCTGCACAGACTCCTCTAGCTGCCCATCAGCACAGCCATTTCCCCTTCTGCTTTGCAGGTTGTCCTTCAATATCCAACCCCCACCCCTCTGCAACCCAAGGCCTTCCGATCCAGGCATTGAAGGGGTGGGCTCCAGGACAGCCGCAGCTGCCCCAGCCACACCAGGGCCTGTGAAGGGAGGCAGAGGAACCTGTGAAGCTGCCAGCTTGGCCATATGGGAACAGGGGGCCCCTGGGATGAGGGACACCATGGAAGGAAATTCAGAGAAAGGCTTTAAGGCTGGGCCGGGTCATGCCAAGCCTACACTGCTGAATTTTCAGGTTTCTGAACTCAATCGCTCACCCACACACAGCACATGTTTCCCGAGTGCTGACCCGGCGTGGCATTGGATGGCGCCAATAAAGCAGGACTCCCATCTCCCCTTCCTCGCCCCCTTCCCGACACGCTGGGAGCCTCCATCCTGGTGGGGAAATCAGTCCTGGGGGGCCCAGTTGGCACCCTTGAGCCAGGGAAGGGCCATTTGGGCAGATGGGTGCAGCCTTGCCAAAGCCCAGCAGTCACCTGCACTGCCACAGCCAGGCTGAGTCCAGATCAGCCGCACAGAAACCTCACCCTCTCAAGAGATTGCGCCTGAGCTCATTGGGATGAACCCCGTCTCTGCTTTATCTCAACACTTTCTCTCCGTCTAGTTACAAGCGGGCAGCAGTCTCCCGAGCACAGCTGTGACTGTGGGGCAGTTGAAACTCCCCAGCTCTCCTCTCCCGTGGTGCCATTGATGGGGAGGGGGCCGCTATGGCAGCGAGGCCCCCACCCACAACCACCCCTGCCACAGGGGAACCGCGGGCCAGCCGGCGTTACTTCTGCCCAGAACCCTGCTGCGTCTTGGGGCACACCATGGTGGTGAGGCTCCACCAGGAGAAAGCGTGCTTCTCCCCAGAGCCAAGGAGGGCACTCCCCACCCCTGCATTCCAGCAGATTACTCACATTCCTGGAAAACATCTGAATTAATGGGGAACACTAAAATGAAAAGGGAGTCACGCTAGAAAGTTTAGAAGGTTGTGTGGAGTCTCAGGAGGTCCAAAGATTTGTAGACCAAGACTGCTGCGGTCAACGAGCTTGGGGGAAAGTTTCCACGGGCCCCTTCAACAAACAGCAGCGCTTCAGCGGGGAGGAGCCACGTTCTGGGCAGAACCTCAGAACAAGAACATCGGACACCACAAAGTCACAATGAGCCAACAGCGAAAACTGAAATACAAGCTCTCCTAAGATGTGGTCTGCGTCACCTGCGAAAGAATCACCACACATTAAGATGGGGGAAAGAAAAGGATAAAGGTTAAAACAAATTTGAAATAATTTCTGCATACGTAAAATTTCTACATCCACTGGCTTTCTTTCTGGGAGTAACAACTTTTACATGAGATGCATCCCGTTGGAAGGAGTTTGGGTTTTCATTAGGCAGAGACAAGAGGGCTCTCAAAATGGGAACCTTTTCTCACTCACTGAGCCGCGTGCCCTGAGGAGCCGTCCTGGCCTGCCTGAGCACCTCCTGCTCTGCCTCAGCCAGCTCCTTCCAGCCTCACCCCGCTTTGCTCCCAGAGCCTGCACTGGCAGGATCTCTCTTCTGCTGCTGTCAATCTTCCACTTTAGGGCAAATAAGTTGGAGACTAGAAAGTTATAAGACCCTTGGCTTTTTAAAAATTTGTCTTCTCAGAAAACAAAGAATATTAATTCTACTTCCATGGTTTAATATGTTGCTATCTGCATGTTCATGGATATGTGTTTTATATATTCTAATCAGTACTTATAAAAGCATGCACTGTTGGCTACATTCAGTTCAATTACATTTGATGTAAGAAGTTTTAATTTCAGTGAATTCAGGCACTCAAAATTTAAGCCCTCTGACATCTATTAATCAAATGGAAAAATGACAGGTAGATATTACAAAACTCAAGAGAAGTGTTTAATATAAATCCTGGACTTTTGATATTTCCACAAATGTAATGTATACATTAGTACACATTCGACCTTGAGCATTTTCACAACTCTCTGAACTCAATTTCTATTCTTAGCATTGAGTAAATCGACATCCATATGTGATTTTAAGCAGCTCAAACATCAGCTCCAAAACAACCAGAAATGCTCGCGAGGCAATCCACGAGGCAGCAAATAGCGGAACTGCAGCCAACAACCCAGGTACCTCCCTGAGGCATCTGGGACTTTCCAGAGATTACAGGCAGCCTTTGGTTTCTGTAGGCACCTGAGTGGGACTCCAACTGCAAGTCTAGGAGGAGGCCTCCTTATTAAGGAAACTGATCAAAAATCATCCCTGCGGCCCCCCTGCCATGGGCGTCCCCCTGCCGGCCCCTCCTTCGATGCTTACAGATCTCACTTCCTCTCTGTCATAAGCCCGCTCCTGATTCCAGCCTACTGCTCTGGGATGTGGCCATGAATGTCAGCTGCACCTGTAAGGGGAAATGGTCAGGATGGGATCCTAGCCATCCTGGCTTAGCTCAAGCTGATACTGTCACTTTGTAGTAGTTACTTATGCAAAGTTTAACTTTGAATAATTTAGATATGTGTATTCTAACAGGGAAATTCTGAACGTAGAACACAGGCCACACTCTCACACAGATACTGTCTGGCCAGTACTCTTTTGTTTGCCTTTTCAATAGACGTTTTTAAAAGCAATTTTCGGTTCATAGCAAAATCAAGAGGAAGTACAGAGACTCCTCACGTATCTCGCACCCGGCTGGCACACAGCCTCCATCATTAATGCCCTCCTGGACAGCATGTCTGTATGACCAACAGACCCGCATCAACGTGGTACCACCACCCACAGTCCACAGCTCACATGAGGTCTCGGCCTGCTGCTGCTCACTCTGTGGGTTTCACAGACGTGGAACGGCATGCATCCCCATAAAGCCCACCTGGAGTTATTTCCACCTTACACATCCCTATGCTCCTACCATTCGCTCTCCTTCCCCAACCCCTGACAGCCGCTGACTGTTTGACTGTCTCCACAGCTTTGCCTTTTCCAGACTGTGCTGTGGTTGGACTCAGACAGCAGGCAGCCTGTCCAGATTGGAGACTCACTTAGCAACATGTGGTTTGGAATCCTTCGTGTCTTTTCATGGCTTGGGGGTCCAGTTCTTTTCAGTGCTGAATAATATCCCAGTTTCTGACATAACACAGTTTATCCATTCGCCTACTGAAGCACATCTTGGTTCCTTTCTAGTTTTGGCAATTATAAATAAAGCTGCTGTCAACATCTGTGTGCACATTTCCACAAGGAAGTAAACTTTCAGCTCCTCTGAGTAAACGTCCAGGACCGTGATTGCTCCTGCGGTTGGAGTGCTTAATTCCACGGAAAACTGCCACGCTGCCTCCCGCCGCAACTGCCGCACTTCCCCCAGCGATGAGTGAGGGTCTTGATGCCCACACACCCCCCAGCACGAGATGGTGTCTGAGTTCCAGTATTGACCACGCTGCTGGGTGCACAGTGGTGCCTCGCCCTATGACATAAGACGTGGGCCATCTTTCCACGTGTAGATTTGTCATCTGTGTATCTTCTTTGTTGGGATATCTGTCCAGGTCTTTGGTCCATTTTTAATCAGGTTGTTCATTTTCTTGTTGAGTTTTGAGAGTTCCTTGCACGGTTTGGATAACAGCCTTTATCAGATGAGTCTTTTACAGATGCGTTCTCCCCGTCTGTGGCCTGCCCTCTCATGCTCCTGAGACAGTTTTATTTTGAAAAACACTTTAGACAGAAGATGGACCTCCCAGCCCACCACGGTTCTCAGTTTGGCCGTGGTCACCACCCTCCCAGCCCTGGTTCCCACCTTTCCACGATCTGCTGGTCCTATGGGTGTCAATCCATACTAAGTCCCTAACATATCTCCAATGATGGCAACGTCAAAGCAGGCAGTTTGCAGGTAGGAAGGAGCTGATGGAGGCCGGAGCAGAGTGTGAAGGCCAGCGGATTCATCCCTCGGGGACCGGCAGGCCTCTCAGATATCCCCCTGGGTCACCTCCCAAATGAAGTACCTGCTTTGGCCGTGGGCAGGAAGCAGGACTTGGCCCAGATCTCAGCATATTTGACCTGGCACGGCATTTACAGGTGAGCCTCCATAACCAGAAACTCTACCCTCTGGGGAGAATGCATTTTCATTATCAAGACTTTTAGGCTTTTAATTAAGAAACCAAAGAGCAGTGCCTGGAGTGAGGATGCAGGGACTCTGGGTGACCCACACACTCGTTTCCACCTGGCACAAAGGACCCTGGAGTGAGGGTGCAGTGCCTGCTCTGAGTCACCAGCACACTCATCATTTCTACATAAAGAACCCTGTGAGTCTGTCCCAGGACTTTTTAGCCTAGACCTAAAAATTCGCAGCTCAGGAAACCGTCATCATTTTAGGAACCTGCGGGGTGGGCCAAGGGGATCTCACAGAGTTTGGTGCTGGCTGTGGGATCAGCAAAGGGCGACTGGGGCTTCCCGCAAGCACTTCCGGGAGGCCGTGCACTAGCCCGAGGCTGGTTCCGCCTCCTATCCTCGGTTCTCATGCCCAGCCGTGAGGGGAGCCCCCTGCTTCAGGAGCAGTCCCGGGCTCCAGGCCCTAACGTCCATGTCCAGGCCCCTGGTAGGGCAGCTTCTACCCCAGGGAGGCTGGGACTGGAGATAACCTGGAGCTCTAGGCAATCCTGGCAACCACGTGCTTCCCGAAGTGGCTGCAGACAAACTCCTGCTTCCAAAACGTGGCACGGGCTGTGTGAGGCCTGGAACGCGGGAGGTTCATTTCGCAGGGTCCGCGCTCACATACAAAAGCAAGGCTAAGAGCAGGTAAATTATTTAATTACCCTCTCATGGTTATCAAGTCAAGTCATAGTCTCTTAGACCTATGTGTGACTGGAAGTATACACATTATGGAAGTGTATATAAATGTGAATACAGACATGCTTATTTTACTTTTATATACCTTACATATATGTGTATACGTGCATATGTATAAAACATGGAAGAAAATACCATACTTAAGATTTCAAATCTCAGTCACAAAGATCTCAGAAGCAAATTATTATTCTTAAATTCTAAACAAAGATGTAACATTTTACATTCTTACAAACAAAACGTTCTCATTAGCATTTTATTTTAAAAACTAAGAATGCATTGCACTCTCTCAATTTCGATTTTTAACTCAGCTCACAAAGGCCTCTGTACAAAGGCCTCCGTACCGCGGCAAGGATGGCGGTGGTCACACCTGTGGCCATTTATCCTCTCTACATCTAGCTCCTCTTTCTGAGGCAACAGCACCTGTGAAGTCACAGTCTGGCCTCCCAACTCTCCCCGCTCCCGGGCTTCTTGGCGTGTAGCTCTGCTGCACACACCTCAGCAAATACTGCTGATTAGCCAGAATCACCCAGAAATCTCTTAACCTTGATTCTGGCTGCTTTTGTAATTTGTAATATCTGTACTTCTGGTGTGATTTGAGAAACAACAAATTTTAAAATTAGAGAAGATGTGGTTTTTATTCTCTCCTTTCTACTTGCAACCTTGAAAGTAACTTCCACCAAAGAGAACCTATTACAAAGGTACTACAGAGTGTCAAATAACCACATAGATGTAAAATAGAGATGCAGACACAGATATGAAATCCAATGGTTAAACCAAATTGAGAAATGCTTGCCAGTTTGATAGGACTTCTAAAACTTGACAAAAATGTTGGCTAAGGGATACAAGATGTTATGAGATGAGTGAGATGCTTGGCCTAGAACCACAGGCTCTCTCCTCTTTACAGCAGAAAATCCATAAGGAAGTCAAATCTGAAAGAACCAGGTACCGTTGAACGGCATACTCAGCCATCCTTCCCCATTCCTGGGCCAGCTGCGGTGAGTGCAGCCAGTGGTTCACCAACATCCTTTACCCTTTACTCCCAGGCTCCCTGCCATTATGTAGATTAGGTAAATCACGGCCACTCTCACCTTAAGCCTCCCCCGCCAGCATGGCAATCACCCATTCCCAACCACGGCAAGGACAGCCGTGTCCCTGGGAACGCAGAGCAGGGGTCGGGAAGGAACCTGGATCCCTGAATACCTCATGGAGCAGTCACCAGCCTGGAACATCCTCCCTGACGGGTTTGCAAGAGAGAAAAACTCCTTGGTTCCTCAAGCAACAATATTACAGAGCCTCAGGCCACAGCATCCTTACCTACCCTCGTCAGGAACCGTTTATGCTCATCAAGACATGAGAACAAAACTGCAGTGGCACAGTCACACTCACCCAGAACGCAGACCACCTGCTGTTCACATGCATGAGTTGTGAGCCAGCCACGTGGCCTGGACAGCTCACTTAGCCACTGAAATTACATCATCTAAGATTTTGTGGTAGTTACTTTGATAAATTATCCCTCCTGCTATGAAGAGTAAGGTTTGGCTTTTTTTTTTTTTTTTTTTTTTGAGTCGGAGTCCCCTGTGTCACCCAGGCCAGAGTGCAGTATTACAATCATGGCTTATCGCGGCCTTGACCTTCTGGCTCAAGCAATCCTCCCGCCTCAGCCTTCCAAGTAGCTGGGACCCACAGGCGAGTTTGATTCCTTTGCTAACGAATTCCTAATTCACCTTGCAGCGGGCCTGTCAGGGCCATATGCCCGGACATCCACCTTGCCGACCGGCCGTGTGGTCTCTGAGGTGGATGCACTCCGGTTGCCCGGGCTCTGCACGCGATGCTGAGTCTCCAAGTCTGCCGCTGTATAAGCGACTGACAGCCCAGAGCGTCTCGACGTGTCACCGTGAGCTGGGCTTTATTCCACAGGGTGACTCTGCTTCCTGTGACGAGATGCAGCACGTGAGCACAGATCAAAGGGTATCAGCAACTAACCCATTGCCCAGGTACTAAGCAGAGGACCAAGAGTTTAGTTCCTTACTTACTTGCTCCGAGCTTGATTCAAAACAGCTTTCTGGGATCCTGGGGACAAACATCTCTAACTGGTGAGAATTCTGGCTTTAGTAACGGAAGAATCACCTAATGCCCATTTTGTAACTGCTGTTCTCATCAGAACTTGAGGTCGAAGGGTAAAATAAAAGGGGGGCCAAGATCTTGACACCCCAGTTTGCACAAGGCTAACCAGCGTGCTTGAGGGGGTGAAAGGAGTAGGATTTTTAAACTGCTGAGTTTTAAAAACATGGCTGTAGGCTGGGTGCACTGCCTCACATATATAAGCCCAGCACTTTGGGAGGCCGAGGTGGGAGGATTGCTTGAGGCCACGAGTTCAAGACTAGCTTGAGTAACACAGCAACACTCTATCTCTTTAAAAAGAAAAAAAAGTTATTAAAATAGTAATAAAAAGGTTAGTACAATAAATTACTATATCAACATGGCACCCCCTGCTGTCAGACGAAGTGTACTCTCTGTGGCTACGATGAGGTCCGGAGAGAAATGTAACCGGCATCATAGGGAAGGTGGATCCCAAAGCTCCACGGCACTACTCCTATACAGTCTGTTAACCAGCATGAAGTCTCCTCCACAATCAGAAGCCCCACGCTGTGACCCTGCCGGCAGCCCCAACTGGACAGAATGGCCTCGTGAATGTCCCTTCCCGCCACAAGCTGCAGACCCTGAGCCAGTCCTGGCTGTGACTGAGGCTGCGCATAAACGTCTGCGCCCAACAGCTCACCTTTGTACATGACACGCCCAGTCCACCTCATTTCAAATGTTACGCTTGCCCCAAGGTGAACATGGATGTTACAGGTTAACTCACTGCATGTGTGCTAGACTTTCCCTATAAGTGTTCAGACATTGCACGAACCAGATGAACAAACCCCACTTTCCCTGTAAACGTTCCGACATTCCATGAGCCCGATGAACACACACAGCCAACAAACCCCGGAACGTGTAACGCCGCGGCCTCCTCCCCTCCTGAGGGGCGTGTGCTTACAGCTCCCCCGAGACCACATTTCCCAAAGCACAGAGTGTTACTCTGAAAAGAAAACCTCCTTTTTCCTTCCTCTGTACATCTCGTGGTCATGTTAACAACTATTGCTACAAATGCAGACAAACGAGGTATCATCTGTGCCGGTCACCGAATTCCTAGCACCAAAGCTTCAGAGTTCAGGTGAAATTTCTATCACCCTAAAGCCAACTCTGGAGATGAAGGCCGAACTGGGGAAAGGCTGTGTCACCGCAAATCCACACCACGGGGCCCTCTGCAGTTGTGTGTAAGGAACTCTTGGCCTGTCCTGGGGTTTGGGGAGATCAGGATACAAGCAGATACTGTACGCTCTGCCACAGGACCGTGAAGTCTGCGAAACCGCGGAGGAACACAGAGACAAATGGCTGCACGAGTCCCACAGGCCGAGCCTCGATGGGCACCAGTGTCAAGAACATAGACACGCCAGGAGGGGCAGCTGATGCAGGCAACGCCTGCAACCCCAGCACGCGGCAGCGTACGAGAGGGGGGTCTCTGGCCAGGCTCCACCACAACTGCCATATTCTGTAGCAAAATTTTAATCATAGGTTGTAACTAGTTATAACTCTAACTTGTTTTACACATAAACAGAACACAGGGCACCAACAGACTCCAAAGTACTTCGCCTAGAACCAAGTCTAGAATGCAGATGGCTGCTGTTCCGAGTGTGATGAGTCCCCTGTAGTGCCATAAATCCTAGATCTAGGTGACTAAGTGCTCTGCCTAAGCCAGATGGCACCCTGAGGCTCTGAGGGCACCCTCTCTCCCCAGGCCAGTCCATCAGCCCCGGCAGAAGCTTCTAGAGTAAGAAACTGTGGATTTGTATTGGACAGATGTAAACCAGGCCAAGTCACAGGGACTCATCCTGGAATCCCGTCCGTTTACCCACTCATGCCCTGGAGAGCCCTGCCCCCAGCTCCACATCCGCAGTCACGCTGAGCCACAAGAACTGGCTTCTAGGCCCTCAAGCCACTCCCTCTCGCCCCCGACAGACCCTTCTAAAACCGTGAGGCCCAGAGTAGCCTTAACAGGTGGTCCCAGCAGAACTGGCCTCTGCATGTATTGATACTTTGTGTGTGTGTGTTGGGGGGGTGGTTGTTCTTCTGTCACTCAGGAACAGTGCACCATAAGTACAGTGGTGCTATCATGGTTCACTGCAGCCTCAACCTGCCAGGCTTGGGTGATCCTCCAGCCTCAGCTTCCCGAGTAGCTGGGACCACAGGTATACATCACCACTCCTATTTAATTTTTTGTAGAGTCAGGGTCTTGCTATGTTGCCCAGGCTGGTCTCGAATTCCTGGGCTCAAAAGTGAACTGCCCACCTCAGCCTCCCAAGGTGCTGGGATGACAGGTGTGAGTCACTATGCCCAGCCTAGAATTGGTTTTTCTTAAACCTGAGTTTGACACATGAACCCCACTTACATAGATATCAGCACACTCTCACAGCTCGAGGGTTTTTCTGAATCTCGATTCTGTCCGTTCAAGGTCAATATCTAAGAAAGGGTCAGAACTGACCCTCCCTCAGTGAAGCCTAAGGGCAAATGCAGCAGCATCTCAGTGTATGAGGAGACAAAGTAAGAAGGGTGGAAAATACACACTGAAATTCTAGTGCTAGAATCATAATCACCAACACTTTAAGAGGCAATCTGCTTTCCAAAACATGTAGCTGCTGGATTAACTTCAAAGTCACCAGATTCCACAGGCAGGAGCTCAGAGGGGCACAGCTTTCTAAGGCCGCACAGCCCGGGGCAGCGTAACAGCCTCGGGGCAAAGCAAACTAAACAAAGGCTTGGTTCTCTCAAGGACGAAGGTGCTCAAGTCCTTCCAAATAGATTCTTCTTCTAAGTAAGTTAGATGCCTCCTACAACACTGTTTAGAGTGCCAGTGTGTTCAGAAACATGAAGTTGAAAATACATCTCAGAACCCCAAAATCACTAAGCTAAAGGGACGTCAACGTGAGGAACAGCTTAGGGCAAACCTACCTCCCATGCTCTTCCGAACAGCGACAGCTACTGGGGGAGAAAAAAAAAAGCCATGTACCTCTCTCACAACCGATCCACAAGGAAATTCCTCATGACAGAGGACAGAACTCAAAGTCACCATCTGCACACGGAGATAAATGCGGATCTGACTGCTTCCTCTGGAAAGGTTCACCAGAAAGGCTTTTGTCTGATCTACCTGTGACCTGGAAACCCCTCCCCGCTTCGAGCCGTCCCTCCCTTCCTGGACCAAACCAACGTACATCTCACATATATTGTTGTCTCACATCTCCCTAAAATGTGTAAGACCAAGTTGTGCCCCAAACACCTTGGGCACCTGTCCAGGACCTCCTGAGGCTGTCGCAGTGTGTCCTCAACCCCTCGTGAGGCTGTGTCTTTAACCTTGGGAAAAGGAACTCTCTATGGGCCGAGAACCGTCTCAGAGATCCTTCTGGTTTACAGGAAGCATTCTCTCCTGCGAGTATAACGATGAAATCATGTGGAATTACAAAGTGCCACTTTAGAAAAGGCCAAAGGAATTAGGGTTCAATGTGCTTAAAAAACAAACAAAAACAAGTAACGTTCTGTCAATGGACCATGAAGGCCACACCCCCTTTTGCAGTGAAGATGTCAACTGGGACGAGAAGCCCCTCCTGCGGATGCAGCAAAGGCTACCCTCTGACCCCACTTCCCAGAGTCTAGGTTCCCACTGCTCAGGGAAAAGCAATCCCAGCTTCACGGGGCTCTGGCCTCCAAACCCAACTCCCACCCATGCTGGAGAATCACCCCAGGGACTAGCGAAGTGGCAGGTGCAACTCTCACCTCATCCCGTTAAAGGGGAAAAGGCACCTTCCCGCTCCTCTTCCTGCTGGTGGGAACAGGGGCAGGAACTGGAGGGGCAGGAGCTGGAGGGGCAGGAGCTGGAGGGGCAGGAGGGAAGCAGCCTGGGTCCCTGCTAGTCACAGATGGCAAATGCCAACCATCTCAGACCTTCACTTTGAAAAGAAATCCTTCTCTTTTGTCAGGTCCCTGGTTAGAAGTTTGCACCCATTCCTTTAAAACAAAACAAAAACAAAAACAAAAACATGAAAAAAACCTCAGATACAAAATGGGTGTCTTCCTGACAATATTTCAATTATCTGGAGGCCTTGGGTCAAATGACGGCAAAACAGGAATCTGAACACTGTTATTCAGGAAACTATCTTCCTCAGCCCCATCTACCCTCCCAGGCTCTCACCTTATGGTGTTTGTCTGCTAGATGATTAACAATAATTGGTTTTAAAAACTAGGTGTACAGAACAGACAAAAGTCAGCTCGGGTTGAGGGGAAGCAGGATAAGACCCCCTTCCTCGCAGGACGGTGGAGGAGGAACCTTCAGCACCTGGGTTTTCAGGATGCTGGATCTCTGAGAGCATCTCTCACAGCTCAAGTACGGCCAGACCCTCCTCTGACACAGCCTATTCAGGCGAAGGTGGCACCTGCCCTAGAGATCCACAGCCCTGCGCGGGGCTCAACTGGAGCTGAACTTTCCTCCCTTGGTAAGAGTCAGAGCCAGGGGTGGGGAGAGGAGAGAATTAGCAGGCCTGAGGGGCACTGTGGAAACTCCATGCCACGCTAACTCTCGTTTGACGTGCTCCGGCCAAAGCCACGCTTCTCGGAGGGCATTTCCCTTCACACATCCGGAAATCATCAACGTCTAGTCTCCCCACAGAACAGATCCTTCCCCAGGAGGCAGACACTTGGCTGTAACACGGGATAATGAGGGGCGCGCCTTCGTGCCCATTCTGTAATGTTTCCCGTTACCTATTTTACCTTAAGCGACAAATGATTCCCATTTACACGGGACACAGTGACACAGACAGCAAAACACATGAGATTCAGTGTGATCCCACACCCGTCACTGCTGACCTCAAGTGCTTTGTTCGTTTTGCTTCTAGAGTTTATACTCTCTCCCGGGGTTCCAGGCCTGTGGATTCAACCAACCATAGATCAAGATTTTTTTTTAATGTGTTTGTACTAAGCATTCAGACTTTATTATTCATTAAACAACTACTCGCATGGCATGTGCATGGTATAGCTGTTACGAGCAACCCTGACATGACTGTCTGCAGGAGGATGTGCATATGTCATATGCAAACACGATGCCATTTTATTGCAGGGACCTGAGTGCCCACAGACCTTGGATTCCATAGGCAGTCCTGCAGCCTACCCCCATGGGCACTGTGGAATGGCTATAATAGAAAATATGGAGGTTTTAAACAGTTATGTACTAAATCTAATCGTTTGTTAAGAAATTACTGTGTATCACTTGTATTATTTGGAAGTCCTTCCTGGCCCAGAGACTTGACATGTTCTTATCTTTTTGTCCACGGATCTAGCCATTCCAGTAAGCTTATTGAACACAAATCAATTTTACAATTAAATTCTTACAGGAATCACACTCAATCTGTAAGCTGCTTTGGTTTTTAAAGTGAAATAACCAATAGTTTTGCAAACCAGCTATATCATAGAATAGGATAAAGCAGCCCCATGACATGCAAAAACATGGGGTTTCAAAGCTAACCAGTATAAAACACGTTACAAACCCCTAAATATGAAAACGTTTTACACCACAACAGATATTCCAGAAAAAAACAAGATGTTCAAAAAAGCCCTTTGCAGAAAAGCACTTTCCCCTTCATTTGTCACACGGTTTCCAGAAGCTTGTGTTTGGCGATGACCATGAACAAGAAGTAGCGCCTGCTGCAACTACTGCCACCGCAACACAGAATATTAAGGCATTAAAAAAAAAAGGACACAGCATATTTCCTATTGATGAGAACAGGTAGAGTGTTATAAAAATGAGTGTGTTCTAAAGTCAACAATGTTCAAATTCTAGGTCTCCCGCAGACACTAGACGGTAACCGCCAAAGCTTATGTACTTGGCAACGTTCAAGGAGACCAAGTTCAGAGCTGTCACAATGCAGCACCATCCTCATCTCACGATGCTCCAGGCGGGTTTGGGGCAAGAGTACCCCCAGCTGCAGCAGGAAAGCTGCCCAGCCAGCACTTCCTGAAGTCTGAGACCTTCGCCCTCCCATGTCTTCGATAGGTCCTTCATGGGAACCAGACAGCAAAAAATAAAATGCTTCTCAAATCTCAAGACAGTCTTTAGAGCTCTTTTCCTTGCCCTTTCTCTTACTGAAAAAGAAACCCTATTTTGTAAGCAATCTGTAATTGCTTACAGGCTAGAAGCGGAAAAGAAGGCGCTGAATGTTAGTAGATGTCGAGTTTCAAGCGTGGGGAGACCAGGAAGTTCTGGAGATGGATGGCGGTGATCGCGGCACGACAGTGTGAACACACTTAATGCCACAAAACCATACACTTAAAAATAGAGTGCTGTGTAACTTTACCACAATCAAAAGACTGAGAAAAGTCATCTATAATTACTGTCTCTAATCTCTTACATCCTGTAAGTTTCATTTGCTTTTGGAAATCCTCAGAGCAATCATGAAAAACTAATACCCTGTCGTCTCTGAAACGCAAAGTCGTTCAAGGGCTTTGATTATAGGAAAGTAGCTGGAAAGCAAAGCGTCCGTTAGACACAGCAGCCGTGGTAGGACAAACACATGGTAGGAAGGTGGTGGTCATGCTACACACAGATGGGAAGGGTGTGGGGAGCCAGAGCACCCGATGCTCGGGAGGCACCTGGGCAGGAGCTGAGAATGAACCAAACACGTTCGATCACGCAACATTCACGGACCCTGAGTCCAGCCACCGCCGCTGACATCCACTGTGGCTGGGGTGTCCTCTACCACAGAGATACACACCCTGCCAAGGATACTGTACAGATTAAATGTCAAAGCACAGACACGCTCGGGTCCAGCTGTTCAGATAGAAGCAAACACAACACATTTCCCAGACACCAGCAGCAAGACTCTCCCCCTGACTGCGTTCGGAATAACGATCTTCTTTGCCAGGGCTGAGCCATGCTTCCCTCTTGCCTGTCCTCTGCCTTCACCAGCTTCGTGCGCGTTTCCGGGCAAGTGTTTGTGCAGGTGCTATCACTTATTTCCACAGCGAGAATATACACAGACACCACAGAGAAATGGGCAACCCCATTAGGAGCTGTGCAGGGACATCTAACTCATCAGATGTGCCAAATTCCTGTTGCCATGGAAATTAAACTAACTAAACTAACGTTGCTATGACCTCATCTCTTACTGCACCACTAAAGATCATCCGGGTAAGAGGAATGTGTCTCTGCATAGCATTCAGCTCACGTTTACATGTCGTTTTTCCCTGAATATGGTTATGTGAGATAGAAATCAGTAAGATGGGGTGTAACATCTAGTATAGGATCGTTGTGTCTCCTAGGCTCAAACACTTCCTTTAAGATCCTCAGCAAATGAAGTTTAACTCTGGGGACGTGAGTTACATGGTAACTTGTTTTGGATACTGTCTCTTTCACAATCCAAATATCAACACCAAAGAAGTTCTTGAGTTCCTTTTGAAATTGAAAGGAATTTCCAAACCATAGAAGCCCCAATATTAAAGGATACAATTCAGTCTTTTTAGCATATTCTCAAAGCTGTACATCAACCACTAGTATGTAATTCCGGGACTTTTTCACCACGGGCCAAAGAAACCTTGAACCCATTAAGAGTCAGCACCTGCTCCTTCCTTCCACCAGCCCCTGGCAATCACCAGCCAACTTCCCTTTCTCTGGATTTGCCCATTCTGGACACCTGTTGTGAGGAGAATCGTACAGTGCGTGACCTTCGGTGCTGACATCTTTCACGTCCAAGGAGAGTGGAATCTCACAGTGAGTGACCTGTTGACAGATACCTGGACTGTTTCTACTACTACGAATAATGCTGCTGTGAAGACTCTTGCATAAGATTTTTTTGGCAAAAATATTTTCAATTTTCTTGGGCGTATGCCTAGGAGTGAAATTGCTGGGTTGTACGGTGATTTCATGCTTTTCTGAGAAACTGCCAGACTTTTCCAAATCAACTGTACCATTTTACTTCCCCTCCCACTAGCAATATATCAAGATTTCAGTTTTCCCAAATTCACCACCATGTCACTGTCCAATACTGGGGTTTTACCCATCCCGGTGGTTGTGAAGTGGTATCTCACGGTAGTTTTGATTTCCATTTCTAAGATGATGAATTCTGCTAAATATCTCATATGCTTTTTAAGGCATTTATATGTCTTTCTTTGGAGAATGTCTATTCAAATCCCTTGTCCATTTTTAAATTGGATTTTTACTAAGAGCTTTTAAATATATTCATGATATCAGATCCTTATCATGATAATGTATCCTGTTCTGTGGGTTGTCTTTTTACTTTAAGGGTATCCTCTGAAATGAACATTTTTAATTTTGATCCCGTCTTTTTCCCTTCAGTTGCTTGTTACAGCTTTAGACGTCTCAGCCAAGGAAACATTGCCTAATCCAACGTAGCAGTTTCACCAGGATTCTTCCCTAAAGGTGTCATGGATTGAACTGTCTCCCCTCTCAAGATTCCCATGTTAAAGTCACAACCCCGGAAACTCAAAATGTCACTGTACCTAAGTGTACAGGGCCTTTAACTTGGAAATTTAGGTCACATAAGATCTTAAGAGTAGGCCCTGATCCAGTATGACTGGTATTCTTTTGAGAGAATTTAGACACAGTCCTCAGCGCTGCATGCTCATAAGAGAAACCTGTGAGGACACAGAGAGGACGCCATCTACACAGCACGGGGTGAGGCCCCAGAGAATGCAACACTGGCCGCACCTTGATCCCAGGCTTCCAGTCTCCAGAAAAAAGGAAATAAGATGCTGTTGTTTAAGCCACACGGTCTGTGGTGTCCGTTATGGTACCCAGCAGACTGACAGAATGGGTCTCAGTCGACTCCTTACACTGGATCCATTTTGAGCTTTGCGTGTAGGGTGAGGAAGGGTCCAGTCCATCCTTTTCCATGTGGATACCCTAGTTGTCCCAGCACCATTGAGTTGTGAAAGGAAAAAAGCAACCCTTACCGTCCTTTCTCCATCAACAGATTAGAAGATACACTGAAAAATCGTGGACAATTTTCTCAGTTTAAGCCAGTAGTTTTCAAATTTTTGGGTCTCAGGAACCCTTTGCACTTTATTCAAGATCACAAAAAAGCTTTCTCATCAGGCCGGGAGTGGTGGCTGCTCATGCCTGTAATCCCAGCACTTTGGGAGGCAGAGGCAGGTGGATCACTTGAGGTCAGGAGTTCGAGACTGGGCTGGCCAACATGGCGAAATCCCATCTCTACTAAAATACAAAAATTAGCCTGGCATGGTGGCGAACACCTGTAGTACCAGCTACTAGGGAGGCTGAGGCACAAGAATCACTTGAACTCAGGAGGCAGAGGTTGAAGTGAGCTAAGGTCACACCACTACACTCCAGCCTGGGTGGCAGAGTAAGAATTTGTCTCAAAAAAAAAAAAAAAAAAAAAAGGTAACAATTTAGTTTATTTTACAACAATAAAGTCATTACATCTTAACACAGTCTTCAAGAAGAAACCATTTTCCAAAATAAGTAGCAGCGTGGCAACAGTTTGTACTGCTGTGAAAACACCTAACATCTCTGCACCTCAGACAGCAGGGTTCTCATGCCTGCATCTGCATTCAGTGGGCTACAGAGCCGTGGCTGAAGTTTATGAAAGAAGTCCGACCCCACGCTGATATACAAGTAGGAAGCAGTATTTTCATTGTGTTTTCAGATCATTTTAGGTATTCTCTGCTGCCAAATGTAACAAGTGGCACTTCCGTACAGGCTGTCTGCAACGCAGCCTTTCTGCCCCAATTCCTTCTGAGTCAACTGGTCCGTCCTGCACTTGAATGGCTTTTACCAGCACACGATTTTGTAATCACACATTGGTTAGAAAACACTGGTTCAGAATTATGAGCAACTTCCACATTTCCTTCTATATCAAAAAACAAACAAAAACACATCAATATCACCATTGATCACATGAGAAAGTGGTGGACACAAGATTTTTATATTTTAATACTCATTGGAAAGCTCAAATGTCTATCATTGGGAATAATGTAAGGTACTTTCCTTGAAAGTCATTTTGTTCATTTTTCAGGCCACACCTGCAAATACCTCCACATCTGAAGTGGCATCGTTTGCAAGTCATTCTTTCTAGAAAGGCGGCCGTTAGTGGAAGAAGTGGTTCTGCAGGTTCATAGCTCAGAGGCACCAGTGCTCTCTCAAGAGATAACCATAAAATCCGCAGAAGACGCACCTGTGCACACTTCCTGTTTCTCACTCAGAACATTCCAGAAGGAACCCTGAATCCCGATGCCGCAGTGGGACTGAAGTTTGCTCTCACCCACACAATAAACCCAGCGAGCTCCCCCAGTCCCCACCCCGAGGCCACAGCCTTGGTCCTCTGTCTGGTCTAGGAGGGCTCCTGCAGCTCCAGCCTAACAGGGAAAAGCAGGCACCCATATGTCAGAAAGCCCTCCCAAAGCCCGGCGAGCACTTCTGCTTATGTGCCAGCTAAGTGCATTTGAGAAGGATACAACCAGCTGTACGGCAGGCAGCGAGGTACCCAGCAAATACTCAGGGTTCATGTTACTGAGGAAGGAAGGTGAACAGCGAGATACCCAGCAAGTACTCAGGGCTCACATTATGGAGGAGGAAGCCAGGCAGATAATGAGGTACCCAGCAGGGTTCACGTTTCCGAGGAGGAAAGGAGGGTGAAGACAAGGGGGATGGAACAGCCTGTGATAAGCTTTAGCATTTACAAGGCTCACTGAAGATTATCCGATTTGATCTTAACAGCTCACAAGATAGGCAGAGGCACGGCTCTTTCACTTCATAAAGAGATTCGGAGAACTGGTGATGACCACGTGCTCTTCCCATAGGCTCCCAGAAATCATTCTCAAATCATCTCTCACTTGTATACATGTGATAGTATCTCAGTCACGTCCCCTCTCTGCAGGGGAATTTTACTGCCGCCCTGCTGTTCCTTCGCACCCCTGCCCTCTCCTGCATTTCAGCCATGCCCACCATCCATGGGGAGTCTGCACCACCCCACCCCTGCTGCTGCTGATGGCTTGAATCACCCTTATCTTTCATTTCCACCTACAGGGACCTGTTCTTCCTTCAAATGCAGCTCAAACTGTCTCATTGTGTGAAGCCTTTTCCAGCCATCACAACTGTCATGTGTAAAATCAGTCTGTGGAATGCTTCATTTAGGAGGCGCTTATGTTGCCTCATTGGCTGTGATCAGGACCAAATTCTGAGCAAACCAGGTGGTCCCCTCTCCCCATCTCTGCTCCAGTGCACTTAAAACAAGGATTCCTGGAAGCACCTTTTTAGTCCAATTCATGCATGAGTCTGCCCCACACCCTGCAGACAAGCCCTGGTGGTCAGGGTTCGGGGCCCCCAGGTGGGTAAGGAGAGCTTTGTGCACTCTCTGGAGTTGCCACCCAGAGACCCACGGCTGGAAGGGAAGAAACTTGCATCCTATGAAACATCCAGGCCCTGAGACCCACTCAGGAGCAGAAAACGGGGAAGGAGCCTCAACCAGACCCTCGGGAGGGCAGTCAGCAGGAGCCACGGAGGTCACCAGGAGGTGACGTGCTGTGGCAGGCAGTAAGGCCACAGGTGATGTGTCCGTGGAGGAGGAGATGTGGCCAGAGGCAACGTGGCCAGGGAAGGAGACACGGCTGGAAGGAAGTGACAAGAGGGGTCTCCAGGCCTCAGACTGTGCCTGATTTATAGATGACATTTTAATTAAGATGTTATATCTAACTTTAACGAAAAGTAGCAATTTAGAACCATTGTGTACATTTAAAGCACAGATACAAATAGACCACATTTTCCAAACCAAAGAACAGTGCCTTAAAGGAAAAAATAGCAGCTCACCTAAAAAAAAAAAAAAAAAAAAAAAAAGTGAGTAAAGAAAAAATTCATTTAAGATCAGAAATAAAGAGATCCTACAGCTCTTCTAGTCCAATCCCCACCCTAACGTGAATGGGGGGGAAAAGGAAGTAGATCCTAGTCAGTCAGAATTAAAGACAAAACCGATCCAATTTACCTTCCACTTGACAGAAAACAAGCACCTCATCAAGGAATCCCTACAAACAGTAGCTTTAGTAGTTCCCAAAATGCAAAATTCACCTACAAATTAAATCAACTGCTAAGTGTGTATAGAGTAATTTTTTTCATTATTGCCTTCCTCATCCCCAGGGGCTTTTTTAGACCTTGTTTCCCCTTAATTGCCTCCAACACCCAGGAAATTTAAACCCCACAAGTAAACCGTGTCTCGATTCATGCACAGCGTCCTTTGGAGCAGACAGTCCGTTGCTCTAAGACGTTCTTGTCACCTAAGCACCGAGTACAGCCTGAGAACGCACAACACGTACTCACACGAACTCTGACAGACAATAGGTGAGATATGGCACATGAGGAGGAAGACAAGATAAATGAGCTTCACTGACACCCCAGATCTGAGAAGTGAAACAGGCAGCCTGCTCGGGTGCAGGTGACTCCTGGAAAACAGCCAAGGGCAGAATTTGGAGAAGCAGCACCGCAGGCCAGGAGGGTCTGGGGGCTTTAGAAGGGAGGGGCGCCCCGACCAGGTGCTGGGGGATTCAGAAGGGAGGGGTGCCCCGACCAGGTGCTGGGGCTTCAGAGGGGAGTGGTGCCCCGATCACTTCCTGGGGGGTTCAGAGGGGAGGGGTACCCTGACCACGTGCTGGGACTTCAGACGAGAAGGCGCCCCGACCGGGTCCTGGGGGCGGCAGGACAAGCCCAGGGTTCCGTCGTCACTTTTCACTCCCTACTCCCAAATCTCGCCCTGAAGTTGCAGCCAGTCCAGGTATTCATTTACCCATAAAATTAAGTATCTGTGAGTAACACAGTCACTAATCCACACAGATCTGAGTCCACAGATACCTCCCAGAGATGCCACCATCCCTTCTGGTAGAAGAGCAGCCCAGGGGCCCACGCTGCTAGGAAGGGAGACTGTCTCCAGCCTGACGCTGCAGAGTCCTCAACACAAAGTCTACCTTCTGGAACCATGCCGTCTCCTACAGAAGCAACTAGGGGCATGTAGGGTTTTTTAAAATCTTTTTTTTTCTTAAGACAGAGTCTCCCTCTGTCACCCAGGCTGGAGTGCAGTGGCTCGATCTCGGCTTGCTGCAACCTCTGCCTCTCGAGTTCAAGTGATTCTTCTGCCTCGGCCTCCCGAGTAGCTGGGATTACAGGCGCCTGTCACCACGCCCGACTCATTTTTTATATTTTTAAGTACAGATGGGATTTCACCTTGTTGGTCAGGCTGGTCTTGAACACCTCACCTGACCAGCAGTGAGGGTGGAAGGGGCGCTATGTGAGTGCCCCTAAAAACACACACAAGCCTGGCTGCTTAAAAGGAATGAATATAGCTCAACACTCCCATGTGAACATTGATGTGTCTACTGCCTTACAGAATCCTCCTAGCTGAGCTGCAGGAATCTTCCTTGGAGCCTTTTCTCACCTACACTGCCTACAGGGGCCCACTGGGCTCCCTGGGCAGTATCGTGTCTTTGTTTAGAATATCACAGTGTTTGAAGGTCTGTTTAATCCCAAGTCAGAGCCTTATCATAACTCAGACACCATCCCTCAGGGCTTGTGGGCCAACTTCGGCTAATGCAGGCTGCTCCACAGTGCCCTGCAGATGGGCTTGGTGCATCCACACGATTTTAAGATTTGGGGCTGCCGTTTTCTGCAGTCACAGATGCGGACTTACATATTCATCATGACTGAAGGCAGCACGTATTTTTATGTTCCTTCTGTAACGGTAATAATCATGGCAACATTTCCTCGATCCTTAAAAAAGCCTCCTAACAGCAGTTGCATTCCACCCCCTTCCTTAAAATTAATAGAATTTACCAAACTAGGTGAAATCAGTCTTCATGAGAAAGTGACAAATCAGTGTTCACACAATGGCATAGTAGCTGGGCATAGAGTGTACGTCAACATCCCAAACTAAGCACCCAACTCACAGGAAAGCTAGAAAAATTAGAAGGCTTAAAACATAATTATAAATGAAAATAACAAGAAACCAAAGTTTCTGAGGAGCATTTGTTAGCCAAGCAAGGAAATCCATTAACCAGTGCTGATTACATTGCATTTGATTACAGCAGCCAAAGACGTGTCCAGAGGAAGAATTTTAAAGATTAGTCTTTCAGTAAGAATGGTTGCTTAACAAGTTCAGACTACTGGGCTACACCAATCGTCAATTAAAAAGCAAGGCAAACGAGTGAGAGTCATTTTCCTTAATCCTTAATGTGTCAAAAATTACCACATTGGCCAAGCTGGTCTCCAACTCCTGACCTCAGGTGATCCGCCCGCCCCGGCCTCCCAAAGCGCTGGGATTACAGGCATGAGCCACCACGCCTGGCTGAGAAGTGTTTGACAGAGGCTGAGGGGAGGCTCCTGTCCCTTCCTGGGACATCCACATCCCACCCAGTTTCCCATACCGACTATGACACTCGAAGCATCACAGCAAGGGCAGCTGCATCCCCGCAGTTCTCTGCACTAACGCCACAGCTGCGTGAGCAGCCACAGCCCTGGAGCTGCCACTCAGCCTTATCGTGCTGGCACAAGCACAGCAGAAACTACCAAGCCCCCAAAAGAGGGAGGAGTGGGGACCCAGGGGAGTGAACCAGGAAGGAGGAATGCGGCTCAGGAGAGTAGGGAGGCGTGGGGGCCCAGGGCAGTGGACCAGGAGGGAGGAGGGTGGAGTTCGACCCAAGGAGTGAACCAGGAGGGACGTGTGTGGTCCAGGGGAGTGAGCCAGGAAGGAGGAGGGAGGAATGTGGTCCGGGGAATGAACCAGGAGGGAGGAGTGCAGTCCATGGGAGTAGGGAAGAGTATGCTCCAGGGGAGTGAACAAGGAGCCTCTGGGGGTAGCAAGTTCACACACCACAAATATCTCCCAATCCATCCGCGTGCAGGGAGGGGACGGAAACCACGCAGGACCTGCAGCGCTTTCTCCTCGCAGAAGAGGAGTGAGGATACCGACTCATGCATGAAATCAGAGCTAAAGTTCTACCACGGTGGGGAGACGCTTCACAGACCCAAATGGGTGCAAAAAGAAACCAATCATACAAGATCAGTGGATGGAAAGGGATCAGAAATTTAAGCCTGTAACAAGCTTTCAGAAAAAACTTCACTTGATCTGCAAGATGACTGCAGCTCTGCTTGATCATTTCTGCAAATGTCTAACTCGCGATGAGCCATCTCAGAGCCGTTCAAGAGGAGTAACAAAATCAAAACGCCAAGGCATGCTCCGTATTTTAGATAGCCTGCAACAGTATGGAAATGAGCAGCGGTGCCAGAGCTTTCAAGTTTGTTTGAAGTAAATTCCAGCATGAGGGCAGCATCTTTCTGGCTGAAGCAATGAGGTGGGCTCCTGCTCACTGCATGGGGGACCAGCTTTCAGCTAAGCTGCTGTCAAGGGTCTGCAAACCATGATCCCCGACCGAGCCTTGGCCAGGGAACCAGAAGTGATATTTACACTTTGAAGTTTTCACAAAAGAAATATATGCAGAGACTTCTGTGGCCCTCAAAGCATAACACGTTGCCTACTCTGCCCTTTACAGGAGCTTCTAGCTTTGGTGTCAGTTACAAAGTGTTTCTATAAAATAATGTCACTGATTTTCAAGCATGCCAGGAAAAGTCACACTTCTCAACAACCCTCAATGGAGATGCACCATCCTGTGTTTCACACAGATTTTAGATTTTTAAAAGCCAAAATAAGGGAGGTAATTCAGCTAAGTATTATAGTAACACAGTTTGAGATACTTAATGATGTGTGACAACAGAATAATTGGCATTCCTGTGAGGCAATAAACTAGCTCAAACACAAAATAACAAATCAAAGCATGTTTTGGCATCTCAAAGTGATCAGTGAAATTGGGAATAACATTCAGTTAAATGATACTTTAAAAAACAAAAAGCAAAAACAAAACAAATACCACTAAACCATCACTCCTTAAATTTATTTAACTACTGCTGCAAAATAAAGTGGAGAGACTTCTTACTGCAGGGTAATAATCGGCCATTGTCACCATGAAATAGACCGCTGTGCAGGCTCAGGCCCTCCAGCCCACAAAGGCAGGGGGAGGGAGGAGAAACGATGGCCAGAAACAAAGGGACAGGGCAACCATGACCTACTCAGCAATTGTACCCTCCCACCTTTCTTCTGGACTTACAATTTTGGAGCCATCTGGGTTTACCTTCCTATGTCCATAAGTCAACAAGTTCTCGAAGCCAGAAATCTACAATGCTTCTGGCAGCCAAGTCCTCTCGGCCTTCCCCCATGTTTTAGGGCCTCATCAGCTCACCCCTGGATAGTATCAATGGCCTCGGAGCTCCAGTCAACCTTGCACTCCACAGACTCAAGTATGCCAAGAGCCACTCCAGGCTGCCACTGCCATGACCAAAGGCTTTCAGAGACAGTCGCCAGCACTGCACAAATCCATGTGGCTTCACCAGGCGCAAAGGGGCTCCAGCATTCCATCCAGTCTGTCGCTGCTACCATAGCTGTGAGTCTATGATGTGTCAGGAAGGAAAGGAAGACACCATGTACATCATCTCATTTAAGCTTCAATGTCACAAGGTGGATTTTGTTGTGCCCGTTTCATGGATCGGGAAAGCTTTAACGAGGGCAAGCACAGGGCCCTGCTGACACAGCAGCAAGCTCCGCAGAGGCCTGGGCATGACCCCGACCCCACGCTCCCTGGGTCCTGATGTCCACTCCTCCCCCGTGGGAGCCTGATCCTGAACCTGCCTGAATTGCTACCATTGCTAAGACACGACTCATGTCTGCCCACCTCCCCCTTTATCTGTTTCCCCCAGCCCAGAGGCGTGTGCTCTTCCATCTAGCCAGACATCACGCTTCAGCACCTGCACCTGACACCACTTCAGCCAAAAGCTTCTCTCAAACCTCCCCCAACACCTGCCAGTCACACAGGTCTGCACCCATCGCCTTTCTCACACGAATTCTCACATATTCCCGTGTAGCACCATCCAACTGATTATAGTCTGAGAGGAGGAAGCTTCGTAGAGAAGTCCACATTCTGCTTTGCTCCCAACCCTCCATCTTGCATGAGGCAACCGATTAACAGCAAATTCATCTCAGCACAACATTTCCATTTGAAGAAAAGCAGGGCATAGAGCTCTGGTCATAATTAAAAGCTTGTTTCACTCGTCGTTTGAAATTCCATGTACTGCTGCAACAGCAGCACCCCCTCCTCGCCAGGCTCTGCCTAAAGGACATCATTCTTCCAGCGCACGACTCCCATCAGAACCCCGGCAGCAAGAGCCACGCAGGTTTCCCAGTGCCTCGGGCTGTGGCTTCCGTGCTAGGCCGGCACTGACACGATGGGAGTGGTGCCCCCAACAACTACAGGATCGGAAGCTGGCCGACTGCTCTGTAGAATGCAGACATGTTAGTAATCACTGACAGTTCCACTGACAGGCTGCTCAGCTAAACTGGGAAATCTCCACAAAATAGAAAGAACCCATGGGGAGCACTTCTCTCTCCAACCTGGCAGCAAACGGTGGCTGTGCAGACGACCTCTTCGGGATAACCATCGACTGCATCTCAGGTCAGCAACAGCCCCGCTGAGGGCCAAAAGATCAGCTCCCCCGGCCCTCACTTCCTAAGGGTCAGCCCTCCCAGGCCACCTCTCCTGGAAGACCAGCTCTGACGCACCCACGACGGTCAGGAACCGACTCTGGGACTCATTTCCCAGGCTCCTGCCCACCGCCCTCTCTCTTCTTCCTCCTCCTCCATCTCCCTCTTCACTCCCATCCGCCCTCCCACTTTCACTTCCCTTCTCTCCTTTCCTCTCCCTCCTTCATTTCCTTTCAGTCCTCACCTTCCTCACTGCACTTCCCCATCCAACTCAGCCGACGCATTCTCAGGTCAGTAGAGGGTTTTCTTTCACTCTATGTTTTTATTGCAACGATCATTCTTAATGAACAGAAACCTGTTTCAGACCATGTGGATGCCACCTCATGACCAACTGCTGCCCCGCGGCCCCGTGTCCAGTGTCCTCACGGCACAGGTGCCCAGTAGTATGGCTGTGACTAGGGGTAGCAACATGGGACATGGGAAAAGTATCCCAGCCAAGAGGCCCTGCAAAGCCTCCCCAGCAAACCGGAGCAAGGCCCAGGGCGGTAGGGAGAGCGCTGTGCTCATGATGTAGGCAGTTCAGCTTCCGCAAACTGTCCATCGACTGCAAATTACTTTGTTTCCATGGTTACAAAAGAACCATAAGCATTCTGAAATATGTTCTTGGTTTCATGTTTGCGAAATCTAAGCAACATTATAAGAAAAATCACTGAATTCTGCCCGAGGCTCTAGGGGTGTTTTCCTCTCTGAAAGGAGCCCCTTCCGGGACTTGGGATTGAGTGACAGCCTTCAATCACGGTTATCCTGGTGGTAACAGGGAACTCCTCAGCCTGCCGGGAGCTGGGGCCCTCGACAGCCTCATGGCTCCACACGCCAGTGTTCTAAGGATCACACGTGTGCAGATAGCAAAGCTTGCTGCACACACGCCAGGTGCTAACAAGCCCCAAATGTCTCACTCATACTTGCTAACCACATCGCTTCTCTCAGCCTCCACGGCGTTTCACACTCTGCCTTTATATAGAGATGAACCACGCGTCCTGAGCGCTACAAAGATTCACCTCCTTCCGGGCAGAGGGGTGCATCTTTCCATCACGGGGTCCTCACTCCAGCTGGCACAGGATTTGCAGAGTGGGCGAGTCTAATGTGGATGACACTTTCTCAATATTCCCTTCACACCCCTCCAAAAACAAGAGTGCTGCCAGCTTCTTACCGAGGTTGTAATGAGCAAAATATTTTTCTCTTATTTGTCACTTTTTAACGTAATACTAGTGAAGAATGTGACTCTGTATGTCCACTGTAAGCACCCACACCGTGAACATTCTGCTCTCCTGTGACTGTATTCACAGGTCACAAGGACAAAACTTCTCCATAGTAGCCAAAATATATACATTTATTTATTTATTTATTTATTTATTTATTTATTTATTTATGTTAACATGACTTCCACTCATCTGAAAGTCACAGATGTGGCTTTTCCTTCATAAAAATCTCCAAAGGATCCACAAGCCAGGTTTAATAAACACGTTGGTCCAGGTAGGAAAATGACCTCTCAGTCTCCCTCCCCTCAAAGACCAGGGCAGCCAGGAAACTGCGCTCTCCAGTCAATGACAGCTGGCAGGATTCCCTAAGTAAGCAACCGGAAGATTCCCATCTCGCAGAGCGCACCTTTCAAGACAAAGAACATACTACCCAACTGAGGACTGAGGCAGTAAAGAAACATGTTTTCGGCCGGGTGCGGCGGCTCACGCTTGTAATCTCAGCACTTTGGGAGGAGGAGGCAGGCGGATCACAAGGTCAGGCGATCGAGACCATCCCGGCTAACACGGTGAAATCCCCGTCTCTACCAAAAATACAAAAAATTAGCCAGGCGTGGTAGCGGGCACCTGTAGTCCCAGCTATTCGGGAGGCTGAGGCAGAAGAGAGGAATGAAGCTGGTAGGCAGAGTTTGCAGTGAGCCAAAATCACGCCACTGCACTCCAGCCTGGGTGACAGAGCGAGACTCTGTCTCAAAAAAAATAAAAATAAAAATAAAAATAAATAAAATTAAAAATGTGTCCTCACGTTTTGGGCTTTGGGACAAAGCGTCTTATTTAATCGAGTTCTGACTGAATTTGACTCACAGTACTGTGGCAGATTCTTCATTCTCTGGTGAGATAGATGAATGTCGCAGGGTGAGGGCAATGCCAGCCCTTTCAGGGTCAACTTTTTGAGGAGCGATGTCTGGCAGAACACAATCCAACACCATAGTAGGATCCCCCACCCAGCCACTTAGACGCTTTCAGGTACTTACTCTGTCTGTTTGTTTCCCTTTCTTGAATTCAGCTGGGGGGGAAAAAAAAACAAAAAAATCAAAACCAAAAACAAACAGCCCATGTGTTTGTGTGTCTGAAAAGTTAATACATCCACATCCAACTTTCTAAATGAGACACGGCAGGTATGATGGTCACCGAACAGTGGCCACTGTTGACAAAATAGAAAGTCTTCTGCAAACATGAACGAGGTTCTAGCAATACAAAAGTCAAGGGAATTTACTCCACATATTAAAGCTGTCAAGGGTGCTCATCAAAAATGTACTTAGAGGTTTTCCTTTAAAGTTATTTTTGAAGATTTTTAAGTTGCAATACTTAAAAGCCTCTGGGAAAAGAAAGGATACAGGTATCTGGAAGATTTATACTAAATGATTTTCATGTCTTTTTGATAAAGTTAAATAAGATCAGCCTTGAAGTAATGGGTTCCACTACTCTGAGGCTGTGGATGGAATCCACACCACGAGACAATTGAATAAACAGCAAGGCTGCACACACACAGGACGCAGGCAGTGAGCCAACCTGACTAGCCATGTTCTGGGTCAGTTCTACCCAGTTCTGCCCAGGCCCCACTGGAGATGAAAACCTGCCCTGTAGAAGCCTTCAATCCCCACCTTTCAAAATCTAATCCTCTTCAACTGAGGCCCGGGTCCAAAAATCTACTGACATCTTAGCCCGCGATAGACCAGCTGTCCCCCCGTCTTTTTGGCACCAGGGATGGGTTTCACGGAAGACAATTTTTCTGGGGGGTGGTTTTGAATTGCAACTGTTCCACCTCAGGTCAGGCATCGGATCCTCATAAGGAGCACCTCCGAGATCCCTCACATGCAGTTTACGATAGGGTCCCAGCGCCTAGGAGAACACGCGGCTTATGATAGGGCCCCAGCACCTAGGAGAACATGCGGCTTACAAACAGGTATTATATCTAGGAGAACAGGTATGAAATGAATTGGTAAAGCCAAAATCCACCCGATCTACCACTCCAAAACAAACAAACACCACTGTACAATATTGATGTGAGCTAAAAACATGGAAGTCCTGAGGGCCCACACTGACCACAGCCAGACACCACTTCTGCAAGAAGCAAGCGTGCGTCTAGAGATCACCCGTGATGACCCAGGAGAGCAGTTTGAGCAGAGACAAATGTGAAGGAGAGGCATATAGGCCAGGGTGCTGGGTGTGCCCGTCTTTGTGACCTCACTGAGATTGCTGACCTCTAGCCCTAGGTGTCTGTCCTATGGAGGAGGTAGCCCCCAAATCCCTGCCTCCCTTCAGCACTGACTGAGGTGGCCCTGAAGTCTCCCCAGGGCTGAGACTGCTTCTAAATCCTGTCAACTGCACATCCACATAAAAAACGAAAAACAAAATATCAAGTATGCAGACGGGAAAACAAAAATACATGAATCCTCCCTTATTCAACAGGCATTTAAAAAGTAACAGGAAAATTGTGATAGGCTTTAAACAACCACCAGCTATCACGTCCTGTTGACATGTTTTAGCTAATCAGGAACATTTTTATCAAGCACCTGTGTGTTCAGGAAATCAGTTGACAGGTCCCAAATAACCTCGGAGCCTGCCACCTGGCCCCCACTCACGCACATCACCTCTCCAGAAGAACAAGCCCTGGACACCTTTCAAATGGTGAGGAACAGGAACAAGGGTAGCTTTCCCTCCACACCACAAAACAAGCTCGACCCCGAGGAGCCCGGAGAACAGCGACGTTTGTTTAGATACTTTCCCACTGTCCTTGTCAGAGCAAACGTTCCCATCCCACACCGCCCAGTGTTTAACTCTCCCTGGAATACCAGCAGCCGTCAACCCTCAATAAGCTGGAAACAGAGGCCAAGCTGACAGGAGGCCTCTCTCCATTCCCTACTGAATTCGCTCAGGACACGAATGTTCCCAAACACACACGGCCTCGAGTATTCCACACCTGGAGAACATTCAAACAACAGACGCTGCAAAGACGTTCCCCTAAAGAGAAACTCAGTTTCTAACTTCCCTTAGGGAAAAATATGAGACCCAGAACTTTCCAGAAAATCAAGTGTGGGATGAAGCCACTCACCTCTGGCACTTCCTAACCTTGCCTTCCCGCAGGTGCTCAGGCATGGCCCCGTGACAGCCCCGTCCACCCAGGATGGCAGCAGGCCTCAGGCAGCCAACACCTGGGCAGCTGGCGAAGCAACCCCAGGGTGAAAACTTCATCCCAGGCACCACTTCCCAGAGCCCCTCAGCAAGAAAAACAGAGGCGGAACAGAACTGAGGGCTGACTTGAGGCTGGGGAGCCATAGACCCACACAGCTCAATCATCAGACATGCTCTTCTGTGGACAGAGCCCAGGGTGAGGCCAGCACAGAGACCCTCGTGCTGGCTCCATGAACCAGCGTCCTCCAGGGCTGCAAGTTTGTGATCACAGCTTCAGAATTTGGTTCCAGAATCTTCCGGAATCAAAGACACACCAAACTGTAAAGCTGCCAGGACAGCAGGGCCCAGGAGCAGGCTCAGGGGAGGACCACGTAGAAACCCCACACACAGCACACACATATGCATGCTTACTCCACACATGCCACCCCTTCACCCAATACTATACATGCAAATGCATGTATGCACTCCATACACACCCTCAAATACACCCACCAAATATGATGCGTGTACACACTCCACACACACCCTCAAATACATACGACACACATGAACATGCTCACTCCACCCACACCTGCTAAATACACTCACCACACACGCACAAACGTGACACACCTGCACACTCATTCCAGACGTCACACCCCTCACCAAGTACACAGGTGCACACACCCCCAAGTCCAGAACCTGCAGATTCCACAAGCTTTGGTTTCCCCCACTGTTTCTCTCATCACATGAGATCCACACACAGGTGTCATTTACTGACATCTAACACCCGGGGAGGCCCTTAGAACTGCAGTCACAAGTCGACTTCATTCAGGCATTCATCACCAGCCTCCTGAAGCCATCTCCTGTCCCTACGGGGAGCGGGGGCCGACATCGGAGACGTCACTGGGCTTACAGATCCCCAGGCTGGAAACCCAGCAAAATCAGGAGGGCTCGGCCACGGCCCTGGAGGGAGATGGGTACTGGCTCAGGTATGCAAAATATGAGTCCTCATTTCCATACAGTGTCACCTATGACAGCATCAGGTGAAAGCCAGTGGTTTGGCATTCCTGGGATAGACAGTCCTGGAATTACAAGGGAAGCTTTTTACTCCTCCCTTCTGAACACATGAGGTCCATGGTCCCCTCACATCTAACACTGGGAATCCGAATCGGTGACTCCTTGTCCACCTGAGGACCACCCAAGAGGACCCACACACCTGCTACAACAGCAGCACCGCACCTGGTCTGCAGGAGAGCAAAGCAAATCCCACCTTTATGAATAAAACTGGATTACCCCGACACTGGCAGCCTGCAGTGTGTATATCGTCAAGCCCCCACATCTGTGCCACCTGCAAGAGGAACACAAGCCCTTAGTCCCGGGCTCTCAGGACAGCCTGTGAGGTGGATGCTGGCACCCTTCTCATCTCCCAGTGGAGAGGAGAGAAGGCCAGGGTCAGGGCTGGTGTATCAGGAGGGTCGGGGTTCAAACCCCATCTGCCTCACAAAGCAGCCCTTCCCGTTCAAGTGACTTCTATCATCAGCCTTAAAATGTACCACAGTTACCAGCAATTCTGAGTGCTGTTCCTTGGGACGTCATAAGCAAACATTTTGTTAGAAAGATTTTGCCAAATCTGCTTTCAAAATCCTGTGTTATGAAATGACTAATGAAAATTTGAGCTATGAAATAAAGCACATAGTTAAATGAATCCCAAAATGACTATCGCGAAGGAAGCTTTAACTTGAAGTGAAAAATATCCTCTAAATGACATCAGCCAGAATTATCTTCAATCATTACTGATCCCACATGCTTCATGAATTATACAGCATCATCTCAGATATGAACTTAAAACCATTAGCTGAATGCACATTTCAGCACAACCAAAGTTCTGCTATAATAAGCAGCACAGGCGTCTCTGGAGAGGATTTTAATTGGGACTACAAACTATGTGTACGATCGTGGTAAGAGGTTTCATGCTGGCTGGTGCGACACAGAGAAACACCACTAACCTCAGAGAAACCTGCTGCTCTGTAATGAGATGAGAGATGAGAGATGATGCGGACGGACTACTGTAAATATTTGAAAAGGAGAAACAATGCAAAGAAAGAATCGTATCAGTTACCCTTCACATTCTTAGAAAAAAAGATTTTTCTTTTGGGATGATTTAAAAAGAAAATGACATTTCTGGATTTTTTTTTTTTTTAACTTTTCTGAGACAGGGTCTTGGCTCTGTCACCAAGATTGGAGTACAGCGGAGCAATCTTAGCTCACTGTAGCCTTAAGTGATCTTCCCACCTCAGCCTCCAGAGTAGCAGGGACCACAGGCACGCACCACCACACTCAGCTTATTTTTCTGTTATACAGATGGGGTCTTGCTATGTTGTCCAGGCTGATCTTCAACCCCTTCACCTCAAGTGATCCTCCTGTCTTGACCTCCCAAAGATTTAGCCTAAGCAACCATTTCTTATCGGAAAACAGACATTAGAGCAAATGCATTTCTATAAGATTTTGTACCTCTTTTCACTGGGGAAAAAGGTAACTTGCCTCCAAGGGTTGGAGACAAAGACGTTACTGCAGACAAGAGCGCTGTGCATCCCAGGAACCGCTACACCACGAGGCACGGCCGTGCACACTGGACGCAGGAGTAACACACGAGGCTAGCACAGGCCGACGCCGGCCCTCTCCAGAAGTAGGCCTATCCTTCCCTCCTCTCCTCAGCCCCCTCTCCCTTCAGGCCTCAGTGGCTGCTGACAGGGGAGAGGCCACAACTAGAGGAGGCTCTCAACTCCACCAGGGACAGGGGCCCCGGACGCTGGGGACTCAACTGCTGCCCTCCATGCCCACCTCCTTCTGGTCCAGCCTTCTCAGGAGCCAGGCGTGGCCACTTTGACCCTCTTTCCCTTCTGTGGCTCCTACAAAAACCAGTTCAGCGAGCCCAGGCTGCCTCACACTCCAGGGACACCCGGCACAGGCCCCCTCCATGACCTTATCCAAGCTCCTGGGGCCAGAAGGGTCTTGCAATATTTCACTTTCCAGTTGAGCATCCCCAGCCTGAAATCCAAAGTGCTCTGAAGAGTTTTTCCTTCGAGTGTCATGAGAAAGCTCTGAATGTTTCAGGTTTCAGAGCATTTTGGAGTAGGGACTCTCAGCCTTAATTTGAACCTCTTCAAGGAAGCCACACTCTGAAGCCCCCGATGTCCACCCTACACAATCCCAGCACACCCTCTGAAGTCCTCAGTAACAGATTTTCTTTCTTCAAAAATAACCACAAGTCACAAACTCACACACAATCACAGAAGGGGGTTGTGGACACCCGCACAGATGATGAAATTTAACTGTCACATTTTTACCTGGGTAATTTAAAGTCATTCCTCAAAACACACCTGTTTTACTGAGTTGCATTTTAAGGTGAACACACACAAATCATTCCAGGGAAACAAACGTCTCTTTGGGCTGCGTGTGGTTTCTTGACTCCCGTGAATAACTCAGCGTTCACACTCACTTCTGCATAAGGGAGAAGATGCAAAGAAATCTGTTAAAACAAAGACATGATAACAAGTTTAAGAAGGGTTTGAAAGGTTCCTCCTGTCCCCCCGGAGGGGAGAGGAGGACGCCTGGAAAGCTCATGGGGGACAGGAGCACAACCTCCTCGGTGTGCCATGGACGCCGCCTCGCCAAGCCTTGGAGAGGATGATGCCTGGAAGGCTCACAGGGGTGGGAGCACAGCCTCCTCAGTGCTTTCTACACTCAGCAGCTTCAGAAATTCCCGTAGAAGCAGAACACATGAGAACTGAGACTGGAACACCCCAAAGAAAGGGACGAGGGGTCAAAAAAAGCATTCGATCGTTACCAAGGAGCGCGGGCATGAAGCCGCTTCAAAGACCGTGTGAGAAGTCACTCATAGGCGTTTCAGAAAATAAGGGTAGTGCGGGATTGCTCGATTGGCTCAAACAGGCTGCCATCCCTCAGGCCATGAAGTCCCTGAGATGAGCCTCTCAGTGAGCAGAAGTCACTCGCATCTCTGCCAGAGAAAGTACTACAAGCCGACACATAACCTCATGAAACCTGGGCTTCAGCCCGTCGACAACAGTGAGTCTGACATGGTACATCCCTCCAGATGGTTAAAGACCCCAGGGGTTCATCAGACAACCTCGAAGGGCTGTGTCTGTCCAGCCCCTTTTCCAAGTTCTGGATGATTTTTCCTAATGTACTATAAGCAGCATGTTCCAGTAGAGACGTCATTAACTGACTCTGGGTCCTCTTAATTTTGAAATTAGAAACACACTTGGCCAGGCACGGTGGCTCATGCCTGTGATCTCAGTACTTTGGGAGGCTGAGGCAGCTGGACTGCTTAAGTCCAGGAGTTTGAGTCCAGCCTGGGCAACATTGCAAAACTCCATCTCTACAAAAAATACAAAAATAAGTCAGGCATGGGGACACGTGGAACATGTGCCTGTGGGTCCTGGCTACTCAGGAGACTGAGGCAGGAGGATCGCTTGAGCCTGGGAGGTTGAGGCTGTAGTAAGCTGTGCTCACACCACTGCCTGGGCAACAAAAAGGTATTTTTTGCCTGTCTTAAAAAAACCAAAGAGAAAAAGAATTATATACCTGAGTAGGCCAAAATAAGAGGCCTTGTGGAATGACCTGAAACACAGCTGCAAATTCTGGCAGGGCCTCCCCTGGCTTGATTTGTGGTGAGTGTAGGACCGCTCTGAAGGATAGGACCCCAGGCACCTTCCGAGACTAGACCTTACAGTACATCTTCCCATCGCTGGACAGAACACTGGCCTTGGAGCCTGGGACACCCTGGGGCAGTGCCACCATCCTGAGGCCGCCATGGCACAAGGAGCCCCTACCATCATGAAGCCTGGGACGTCCGTCAGAGCAGTGCCACCCACCTGAGGCCGCCATGCCAGGGGAGCCTGGACATCATGAAGCCTGGGACATCCTGGGGCAGTGCCACCAACCCGAGACCGCTGTGACACAAGGGGACCCTAGTGCCACTGAGAGGCTGCACAGCAGGTCCAAGCCCAGGCCAGGAGTGAAGAGGCTCCATATCCTTTCCATCCCTCTAGCTGAGTCCACAGACGTCTTGGAGCAGAAGTGCATCACCCTCAATGTCCACGGGTAAGTTTTTGGCCACAGAATCTGGAAGCATAAAAGATAGTTCTGGGCTGGTTAGTTGCCAGCTCGGACCTGTCCTCTTTCTACACAAAACCTGGCTCACACCAAGCAGCGTCTAAGTCCTGGAAGACCTGCTAAACACAAGTGCAGTCACAAAGCAGAGAAACTGGAGGGGGTCGGGCTGTGCTCCAGTGGCACCAGCGTTTCTCAGGAAGACCCCGGGCATTACAGGGTCCAGGACAAAGGCTTTCTGGGATCCAGGACATGGAACAAGAACCCATTCCCTGGTCCTGTTGAATGTGAATCGTCTAAGGGCCGATTCCCCCCCTCAGAGGACTGAGCACCGCCCCACAACACATACCAAGGTAATAACAAGCCCGTTACCAGCAGGAGGCTGGTGATGAAGACGTGAGGACCAGTTGAGCATGAGGGATCCTGACAGATCATCCCTGGCACCGAACAAGGGGCAGACAGCACCCCCTGTTCCTGACGCATCAGCCCTGGCACTGAGCGAGGGATGGAAGCACAGCCTGTGCCCCTGCAGATGCAGAGGGATGTGAGGGGGGCGCAGGCTGGGCTTGGAGGCTAACTCAACCACCTGCGCTTGCACTTCCGTTCCTCAAGGCGGGGAGGCGAGGCACAGGCAGCATTAGGGCTCACCTTGCACCTGGGCTGCACTTTTTTCTGCTTATGACTTGTGCTCACTTTACATGGACAGGCATAGCTATAATAACGGTTCCCTGATTATTTCGCTGCCTACATAAAGGGCTTTCAGAATTCACCTCCATCCTTAGGAAAGGAGGCCAACACCAGGCTGTCTCCCTTAAGATGCAATGTCTCATATGGGGAAAAAAAATCAAGAGAAATCAAATAAAGGCCATAAAATACATCAGTTTCAACATTAAAATTTAATAGTACGCTTTAAATTGAAGATGAGTTAAGTCACATTTCCAAACCTCTGAAAGCACGGTTACTGGGAGGGAGTGATTTGCAACACACAAAGGCAGCTCTGTAGAAGGGCCCGGGCTGGATGAGGGCTCAAATGTCAGTGCAAGGAGAAAGTCTGAACAAACTCTCTTCTACCCTGCTGTCTTCTTCCAAAACACACTGGTTATCTGTCAGTTTAGAACAAGGCCTAGGGAGGTGGGAGACAGGCCTGGGAGGGTCACCTAGCAACCAAGCTCCTCACCCACACAACCGCACCAGGCTGAGCTGAGCAGCACACACAAACACGACTAATTCTCCCCAGAAACAAAACGGAAGGCAGCACACTGCCACGCCAGGCGCCCTGCAGGTGAGAAGACTGAGGGGAGCCAGAGGTACCATTAATCTTGCTTGCATGGTGGAGGGAGAGGAATAATGCCACTCACTTGAGTGTTGCACAATTCTTTCTAGCACTGAGTGGCAGAAAACAAAAATTATAGATGCTTCCTCAAATGTTTCTGAAGAACTGAACATAAATTATGTTCAGGAAATAGCATTATGAATGCTTCAAGCGCTTCTGTTTTCAATAATCCCAGAGTAATTCTATAAACCCGGGAATCAGTCTCACCCAACTCCAGGATCACGGCCCAGGTGACGTGGGCACACACATCCTGAAGCTCCAATGCTCAACTAAAGTGGGCGAAAGGAAAATGATCCTGGGTATAATTTTTACACAGACACAGGAAGGTGGCTGAGCCCCCAAACCCCTAAAACCAGGAAGACCAGCGTCCTTCAGAGGTCTCACCTCTGCCGCTTCCCCAGCCTCTGGGAACCACCACTCTGCTCTCACTGACACAAACGCCCCCTCCAAGGTACAACCATCCACCTGCCGGGATCCAAGTATCCAAGTGCGCAGGATTGTACGCCAGACCCGTGAAGCCAGGATTACAGCCACTGAATGGCAGTTTTCCATCCCTAATGGCAACCGCTTTGCTAGGGGCTTCCTCGGGACCACTGACCCCACGCCACTACCCCTCGCCAACTACTTCAACGCATCATGGCAGAGGCCTCTCCAGGCAGACCAGCTGCCCGAGTCCTGCTTCATGGCAAACCCTCCAGGCAACGTCCTTGGCCTCCGGGAGGCTGTGTTCGAAGGTGCCCCCATTTACTTCTGTGGCTCTGAGACATTTAATTGGAGCTCAACACACTTCTTTCCTGTTCACATAGTATTGAGTTAACAGATTTTTATGAGTCACTCTCACTGGGAAAACACCATTTCAGGAGCCCCAGACCACAATGAAAAATGTTTTTACCCCTTACATACACATCGCAACGCCTCAGGTCCAGGGAAACGCTCTGATCTCAGATAATGGCATATCCACTCATAGTAAGTCTTGGTCTTGTTTCACAAGGTATCAAATGCTGCCTGTGAAGCAGGAAAAACCCCACAACATGAAAGTAAGGGAGGGGCTGCACTCAGCGGGAGTTCTAAGGCCAGACCACCCGGATCTGCTGGACAGCTGGCGAGGGCAAACAGTGCAGACTCTAAGGCCAGACCACCAAGGTCCCGCTGACAGTGTGGCTTCAGGAGTTTCCTAAACCCTCTCCCTCTCCAAGTTTCATGTCAGAAAATGTGGTGATAACCGTCCACCTCGCTGGGATGACGGGAACACAATACAGTAACAGTGTCAGCAGGTGGCTTGCTGGGCACCTGGTGAGGCCACACTGCTGTAGGTTGCCCCAGCACGTGAAATCCACTGCTTTAAAAATATATATATATACTCCCAAACCTACAAATCAGATAAAGGTCATTAATCCTAGCTATCCTCAAGGCATTGAGCTAATAATACGAGCCATCCCCTGCTGCTGACCTGCTCTCAGCCCCACCTCCTCGGAAAACCCCGCGATCCACACCAGCCACACAGGATGAGGCCAGGGAAGGAGCAGGACTGTGTCTTCAGAACTTAAACTCTGGAAGCTGAGCAACTCAGTACCGCCAAATCTTGTCACCAACTATCTTGAGAGCTAAATTGGGAGATTCCATCTCTGGGGATCTTGAGGGAACCTGAGGCTCTGCATTGAGTGACATGAGCACTCGTGCTGAAATGAGATGGCAGAGAAAGCAACAGAATCTGTAACGAGCTGCCCGAGACTTGGGTCCCAATCGAAAGTGGCATCAGGGCCCTCAGGACAGTGGCAGAGATCCCAGGAGGCAAGTCCCCCGCAGAGACTCATGGACCTAAAGTTTGCTCCAGGGCCAGGAGGGGCTGTTGCACTGACAGCCACGGTGGGCAGGCAGCCTTCAGCCTCCAGCTGTCAAAGCCCGCAGGCAGGAGGACAGTGCCCAGACCACCCCGGGCTCCCCCAGCCTGCCAGGCTGGTACTCTTATTCCAGCCACTGACAAGAATCCCCATGCTCTCAAGCTAGGTTAAAACAGTGCCCCCAGGCCTCAAGCACATGCACCCTGTGGTGGGCCACTCCCTACTCTAACACCTGGGATGGCTATTCCCTACACATCCCCAACTCACAGCAAAACTTAAAAATGAAAGTTGGAAGATACAGCCAGGAAACCAATGCTCAATAAGTAACTTTAGGGTGACTCTTCCTAGAGCTATTGCTACTGAACATTTTAAAAACATTTCCAGGGTGACTTCCTAGAGCTATTGTTGTTAAAAATCTTTAAAATTCTTCATTTCAAAATTAGCTTTTATTACACTGTCTTCCCTATTCTACCAAGACTCTAGAAAACAAAACCATTATAAATTCCAATTCTATCTTATAGGAAGTTAGAAATACACATGTTTCTTCAAAGGATTCTACATGTTTCCTTGGCGATATCCTTTTCATGCCCCATGCTAATGCCCACAATAGGAAATGCTTTTCCAACCCAACCCAACCCAACCCAACCCAAGGGCCCTTAGACAGGCCCCTAACGAATCGTCTACCAACTCCTGAGACAGGTTTGCCCTAATGAATCATCTGCAAACTCCATCCTCTATTAGTAAAATAGTAATTGAAATGATATATTATCGCTTTCAAAAAAATTGCTAGATTGACAGTGTCTAGTTCTAGAACCTCAAAAACATTCCCAGCACCATCACTAATAAAGGAGTCCTAATGAAAGTACTAAACCTACCCACGGTGCCCTTGCGGTTATACCTCCCATTCCCAAGCAACCAACGGCTTCCATGTTCCTCCCATCCTCCGTCTGTCTTTTTGGTGAGCAGCAAAAACACTCCAACTGCTGATTCTCCTGGCATCTGTGGTTTCGGGAGAGGTACACCCAGGCAGTCCCAGGATCACAGCCAGTCTCGGGCTGCTGGTGTTTATTATTCCACGATGGCTGTGGATATTATTGAAATCGTTTTGAGTAACTATAGATAGCACTATTAATACCCACAGCTCTTTTCCTAAATATCCTGCCTGCTCTTCTAGGTAATACCCAGGATTGTGGGCTGCACAGTCCCCACGCTTGTGTGTGAGTTCAGTTTGCACTTCTGTGATTCTTCAGCTACTTCAGCCATCAGCTGCAGAGCACGCAGTGCTCAGGATGCATGGCCTTGGCTTGGCTCACAGGCCTGACGCACTATAGTTCCTACTTTTGCTGTGGGTAAGCACTATATAATCCCCAACTAGGCTCCTCTTGATGCTGCTGTGGCATCCAGCAACAGCACGCCCATCTCCTGGACTACTCACCCAAGAGTCCACAGTGAGGACCACTGGCAGCGGCACCACTCAGGCAGGAGGGTGGGATTCCACGGGGCAGCTCACACCACAGCCCAGGAGCTTGCAAGTGGCAGTGGCCCACACCATGCCCACCGTGGCTCACGCCCTTTGGAATGCCCCCACTCCTAGAGGCCTGCACTCCAAGTGGGCAAATCTGACCTTGAAAATGCAAAACCCTCACTTTGGCAGAGGGACAGGGGCTCGGGGCCACAGCTTGACCTCAGAGCAACACAAGTGCAGACACAGCACCCCAGGACACCCTCCCCACCCAAATTCAAGGAGGAAAACCAACGCCCCGCCCCCTTGCGGAAACCCCCGGCTGCTGCAGCAGACGCCTGCCGCCGTGTGCAGCCTCTCCCGTCCCACGTTCCGGGCTCAACACCTGTGCCTCACCCTGGCACTCCTTGCCACACCCACAGGTGTGCCAGGAGGGGCACGTCCCAACATCTCCACAGCAGCAAAGCCTGCAAGGCAAAGGGGCCGCTCCCTCCAGCAGGAGTCCAGAAGCACAGACTGTACCAGCGACAAGGTGTGAGAATTCTCCCCTCGGTCTCCGAGTCTCTAGTCTGTTGCCCACCAGGGTCTTCTGCCAACGGCGAGGCCCAAGCTGGAAGGCATATTTGGTTCTCACCATTTCCCTTGTCAAGATCAATACTGCAAACATATCCAATTCATCCTGTCACTAAAAATGAAATTATCTGTCATCTCCATCACAGATGATGCAATCAGGTTTCCATTACCGGGTTTTTTTTTTTTTTTCCTTCTATTTTGAGATGGAGTTTCTGCTCTGTCGCCCAGGGTCGAGTGCAGTGGCGCGATCTCGGCTCACTGCAACCTCTGCCTCCCGGGTACAAGTGATTCTCCTGCCTCAGCCTCCCAAGTAGCTGGGATTACAGGTACCTGTCACCATGCCAGGCTAATTTTCATATTTTCAGTACAGACGGGGTTTCACCATGTTGACCAGGCTGGTCTCAAGCTCCTAACGTCAGGGGATCCACCTGCCTCCTCCTCTCAAAGTGCTGGAATTACAGGTGTAAGCCACCAGGCCCAACCATTACTGGTGTAATTTCTAAGCCACTCTCTCACACCCACTCCCTTTTTTTTTTTTTTTTTTTTTTTAAAGAACCAGCTTTATGGTTATATTTTTTCCAAGAGAGTCAGTTACCCATTTGAAGTACAAATAAGACACCATGTTTAAAAACCAAAAATGCCCATTTGCACAGAAGTCTCCAAATACCCAGTCGATTTGAGCCTTGAGAATAAGATCAAGCTGTTGGCTGAATACAACTTCCCTTTCCATCTGTCTGCCTGTGAGTTAGACACAAGGACAAAGCCACGAGCTAGGGACATAAAGGCAGGAACCAACAAGGCAGCCGAGACTCCAAATAAAACCTCGAAGGACCAACACAAATGCACCACACCCTGTACGCCCTCCTCTCCTTCCTTTTCCGAATTTCAGAGGATGAAACAGGGACCTCCTCAGACGTCCCATGGTGCAGGCGGCCAGAGGGGAAAGCCACGGCAGCCTGAATGAGGTGACCGGGAAATCACATTCCACAAACAGAAATTTTCCATGTGCTTTACATCCTCTGTCTCTGAAGAACGATGCCAGGCTAACAGTGGCTAGAAAATCGCCTTCAAGTGTCAGTTCCCACTTCAAGCAAAGAAAACAGTGGTGGGTCATGAGGGAAAAACATAGCCATGTGTTCTGGAGTATTAAATAAGTTTTTTTTCTGTCATAAACATATAATTTTATATTCTCAGCTTTCTGTATAATTGATATGCTTCCTAATTAGCAGACATAGTAATAAAAAGTGAATTCCAAGTGTAAGATCGGAGGACCCGTTCACATGGCTTCAGGTTCTGCTACTGTGTTTCAACTTAAGAAAATGGTTCTGTGCGTTGGTGACAAGGCCTGAGAGTCTGTGTGAGAGTCTGTGTGGCTGTAATCAGGGTTCGTGTTGGCTCCGTAGCAGAGGATGTTACACTGTTACATTATCTTCTACAAAAAAACCTGAAAAAACGAAGGCTGAATAGACATACACACCCTCCCAAAATAATCCAAATGTCCACCGATATGAAAAACAGATGAATTACGGCTTCCATCATGGAATATTCCTCAGCAGTGAAAACAAACCATAGCCACAGGTGCCAACTAGGATAAAGAAAACCTTTTAAACAAGTTTAAAGTGAACTGACTGGGCGGAATTCCTCGATTACAGGCGTCTGCTCCAAAATGGTCCTGTTCTGAATCCTGTGATGTAGAATGATAGTTAGCAACCCTGTTTCAGGGCATATCTAGAAAAAAGCAAAATAATGACTACACAATTTTAAATTCTTTGTAAATTATAACTATTACTATGAAAATTCTAAAAATGTGAAAATCTTCCCAACTGTTATTGGACAAGCTTCAAAATAAATACCCTGGCCTTGCTTGCCACACCCACAGATGTGCCAAAATAAATGAACCTAGAGCCCAAGTTAGTAGAATCGAAACCTGAAGATGTACGAGCCGTCCCTGCCTCACTATCTATACATCATGTAGAAATTTAAGAGCAGGTAGTGACACTGCAATGCAAGGCTCAAACCAACTGGGTTTTTGGAAACTTCTATGCAAATTGGCATTTTCAGTTTTTAAACACGGTGTTATTTGTACTTCAAACAGGTAACTGTTTGATTCCCTTGGAAAAAATATAGCCATAAACCTAGTCTAAAAAAAAAAAAAAATACGGGAGTGGGTATGAGAGAGAGTAGCTTAGAAATTTTAAAAGTATTGGCAGGGAGCAGTGGCTCATGCCTGTAATCCCAGCACTTTGAGAGGCAGGCCCCACGGGGCCTTTGAGGACACCGGTCTCCTCTGCTGCCTTCCTGCTGGACTGACCCTCCAGGACATTCACTGGGTTTCCACCTCTGTCTCATTTAACATCCCAAGGGTGGTCTTCATCCTCGTCTGGGGCTCAGCTCTGCCCCAATTTCCTAAATCTCTGCCTTCAGAGCCTGAAAACACCCACGCCCAGGGTCACCCTAAGTCCACGTTTACCCCAGAGAGTCCCAATTTTATGTTTTCCCAGCATCGCCTTAGTGATAATTTATCCTGTCAATTCCAACTGCCTTCACACCTCACCCCTGCTGTCTCCCAGCAGACCCCACTCAGATGCACATGCCCCAGACCCCACACCCAGGTCTGTGCATGCTGCCCTGCTCTGCCCATGTGGGCACCACCTCT
>NW_022166944.1:0-1338 GCF_008728515.1 Papio anubis | reverse complement strand
GGGATATAGTGGAAGCTCATTCTCTTAGTGACCTGGGGACATTGGCTCGAGATGAAGCCTGGCAGGAGTGGAAACTCCAGGTGATTTCTGTGCCTTTCCTATTTCCTGGGAGGTGGGCCAGGCCACAGTGTTAGCAGGAAGGGAACAGAACAGTCAGCCTAGTTAGAGGGAGTGTCTGGGGGAGGCCTAGGGGTGGAGGAAGAAGCTGTGCAGGACAGGGCTTGCCAGGTAGAATGAAGTGGGAGGAAGATGAGGGACACAGAGAAGCAGAGAGAGGCAGAGACAGCATGGCAGTGAACAGTGGGACCTACAGTGACTTCAGAGACGCCAAGGACCAGGTACCCCCAGTTCCACAGTCCAGGACCAGGGAACCCTGAAAACCCTCCAGTGACCAAAGAGCTTCAGAGTTATACATGAGGTGGGGTGGCTTTAGGGGCAAGAGGTAGTGGGGGGTTGAAACATGGGTGTCAGCCTCTGAAGGAAAAGTGACAGGTGTGGCTAGAACATCCTATGATTCTGCATCTGAGATCCAGTCTCTAAAGAGGTTATGGATCATTCATTTCTTCATTCAATTCCTTCATTTGTTATGTGAGAGCACCTGAGTGTGTGTCTCTCACTGGGCCTGTGCTGGTGCGGGGTGTGAGTGGGGAAAGAAAACAAGGTCCTCTCCTTTATCCTGTCATGCCAGTGACATGGACACTTTGGGAAACATGATTTCGGTTTCAGTGATAGGGGTTAAGATCTGAGGGGGAGGCCTGGACATTTTTTGCACTGACTCTGACAGTTGAGGCAGGTGATTTAGTTCTGGAGTACAGACTAATCAGCTGACCATTTGCTCTCACTCCTCTGAGGTTTGGATGCCGAAGATGAGAGGATTTGAGCCAATAAATGACTATGGGGTCCTTGGAATCCAATAAGCCCTCACTTCTGGTGGAGGAGAGGATGGACCTCTAGCTGTAGACAGACCTCATGTGACCCTGATCTGCCTTTTGTGTTTGTGTGACTCTGGTTCAATGACTGTATCTTCTTGTGCCTCAGTTTTCTCTCAGTCAAATAAGCTAAATGGCAAATGGACTGTGGCTTATCATGCTATCTGTGAATAAATTGTAAATTCTTCACAGTCACCTGACCTAATGCTTGGCACAGTGGAGGTGTTCACACAAACAGCATTTATTATTATTCACTTCCATGAGAGAGCACCTTTAGGTCAGATCCCTGTGGACAAGCTGCTGCCAGGTACATTTTCTCTCTTCTGTTTCTGCTTCTGGGGACATTAGAGTTTCTATGGAGTGTCCTAAGCCTCATAAAGCAGTTGGCTGATGGCCTACAAAGCTTGTC
>NW_022166943.1:0-1338 GCF_008728515.1 Papio anubis | reverse complement strand
CTGGTAGGCAGGGACGTATAAGTTTGCTGAAGCTGTGCCCACAGCTGTCCCTTCCCCCAGGTACTCTGTCCCAGGGAGATGGGGATTTTATCTATAAGTCCCTGACTGGGGCTGCTGCCTTTTTTTCAGAGATGCCCTGCCCAGAGAGGAGGAATCTAAAGAGGCAGTCTGGCTGCAGTGGCCTTGCTGAGCTGTGGAGGCCTGGTTTTGTTTACATTGTGAGGGGAAAACCACCTACTCAAGCCTCAGTAATCACGGATGCCCCTCCCCTGACCAAGCTCAAGTGTCCCAGACTGACTGCAGACTGCTGTGCTGGCAGAGAGAACTCCAAGCCAGTGAAACTTAGCTTACTGGGTTCCACGGGGGTGGGATCCACTGAGCTAGACCACTTGGCCCCCTGGCTTCAGCCCCCTTCTCAAGGGGTTGAATGGATCTGTCTCACTGGCACTCCAGGTGCCACTGAGGTATGAAAACAAACAAAAAAAAAACTCCTGCAGCTAGCTCGGTGTCTGCCCAAACAGCTGCCCAGTTTTGTGCTTGAAACCCAGGGCCCTGGTGGCATAGGCACCCAAAGGAATCTCCTGGTTTGTGGATTGCAGAGACCATGGGAAAAGCATAGTATCTGGGCCAGAGTGCACCATTCTTCATGTCACAGTCCCTCACAGCTTCCCTTGGCTAGGGGAGGGAGTTCCTTGATGCCTTGTGCTTCCCTGGTGGGGTGACGCCCCACCCTGCTTCAGTTCGCCCTCCGTGGGCTGCACCCACTGTCTAGCCAGTCCCAATGAGATGAGCCAGGTACCTCAGTTGGAAATGCAGAAATCACCCGCTTTCTGCGTTGATCTCACTGGGAGCTGCAGACTGGAGCTGTTCCTATATATATAGGTTTAATTTTCCATCAGTCCTTTAACTTATTAGTACCTGTGTTGTTCCCCAAATAAAACAAGTGCACTAGCTCAGTCTCACCTCCCTTCAATCACTTCTACATTATACCTCCATCCTCACCATTTTACAACATCTAAAATTAATCCCTGGTTGTCTCAGTTCACTTTCTCCTTTTTTAGATCTTGCTTTCTTGGAATACAATAAACTTTACTAAAATATTTGTTTTCCCACACCCCTCATATCAGCATTCTGGTTTTATTTCTCTTCTTACTGAAGTTCTTTCTTTAAGATTCTGTTCACAGAAAGTTTTTGTGTGAGGCCGGGCACGGTGGCTCAACCCTGTAATCCCAGCACTTTGGGAGGCCGAGACGGGCGGATCACGAGGTCAGGAGATCAAGACCATCCTGGCTAACACGGTGAAACCCCGTCTCTACTAAAAAATACAAAAAACTAGCC
>NW_022166942.1:0-1338 GCF_008728515.1 Papio anubis | reverse complement strand
TGCGCTCCCTCCCCTTTTGAAAATTGCTAATAAAAACTTGCTGGTTTTATGGCTCGGGAGCATCACAGAACCTGCCGATATATGATGTCTCCCTGGACACCCAGCTCTAAAATTTCTCTCTTTTGTACTCTTTCCCTTTATTTCTCAGACCAGCCGATGCTTAGGGAAATAGAAAAGAACCCACGTTGGACATAAAGGAAATCCCTGGGACAAAAACATCCTCAGCAGCTGCTGAGAGGTCTCTGGAGTCCCCAGCTACAGGGTCTACTATCCACAAGCAAATGACATTTATGAACAGCAATTACTCCACATGGTAATGTGAACAGATAAATCCTGGCACACTGCTGCCACCAATTGCTCCACTTGTTGGAAACCAGGCAGAGACAGGCAGGCTAAGCTACTCAAATCACACAGTTCCTCACATAGGGCACCAAATGTCTAAGCGAACATAAGTCTGGCCACTTGCTGCTTGACAGCAAAAATAAAAGAAGCAAAGTGAGGTGAGGAAACCAACTTTGTTCAAATGCTAGCAGTTGGGAAATGGCCAGAATTATGCTTCAAAAAGATCATTTAAAATTTTAGGGTTTGTCAAGGAGGTTTATAAAAGGAAACTTGGTATGGGAAACATATGGGAGTGGTGTATGGTGCAGATCTGAATGTTTTGTCCTGATGGCTATCTTGAATTATTATCTACCTGTAATCCTAGCTGGAATCATCTGGATTGTGGACAGGTTGTAAATTACTTACTTTGAGATAATATCTAGGTAGGAAAGAGTTCCACAGTTGGGTCTCCATGTCTGCTTTGCTTTAAGATAGGCCTCAGGAGCTTCTGAACAAGCATGATATCAGGTAAGGTACAAGGGATTGTCTGATAGGAAAGGGAGAAAAACAAACAAACAAAAAATGTAGTACATCTGAAGACTATATTTTGAGTTTAGAGAAAATAAGTTTTAAGATGCACTTCATAGCTAAGATACTTATTTACAATGCAATCTCCTAAAAGTCCCATTTTGCATAGTGAGATGCATGATAAACAAGTCCTTGCATATTAGTCTTTATTTACTCTTCATTTTAGACAAGTATATGTTACATTAGAATATCCCTCCAAGTATGTTTTGAGTACATTTATAAATTTTAATCTGTAATTTTTTCATTAATTTTCATTTATAATTTTTCTTTTACCAAATAATGATTTAAAATATTTTTCTGTTAATTTTGTGAGAGATATATATATATATATATCTCAATAGACAGGTATACATAATTATACTATTGTTATACATTTCTATTTCTATAATAATGTAGGTTAGTGGTGGAATGATTTTTACAAAAGCAAAC
>NW_022166941.1:0-1338 GCF_008728515.1 Papio anubis | reverse complement strand
CCGATCGTCCGGCACTCCCCAGTGAGATGAACCCAGTACCTCAGTTGAAAATGCAGAAATCACCGGTCTTCTGTGTCGCTGGCGCTGGGAGTTGGAGACTGGAGCTGTTCCTATTCGGCCATCTTGCTCCGAGTCCATTTATAAAACATTCTTATCAATCATTAAGAATTGGTTGCTTTTCAGGTTCATATACTTCTGTAATATTAATTTAAGATCTAAAGTGAATACTTCTGTGATGAAAATTTTTCTCTAACACTTTAAATTTTTCAGCACACTCTTTTGTACATCATCATAGTCCTAGAATTGTACATATTAGGCTCTTAATATTTTAGAGTATGTAATTAATATTTGAGAATATGTTTTCAATATAAATTTTTATAACATCTGATATAAAAAATACTATAGGTCTGTGTATTTTTCTTTAAATTTAAAATTAAGGAGAATATTTACTGCCAATAGTTACCTCTCTACTCATTAGGTAAGCTTCATATACTTATATTTATTTCACTACACATCTCAAACCAAACTTTTCCGTATTTTTACAGTTCACAGTGCATATAGCTTCCCTGTTGAATTTGCCTCTCCTAACTAGTTTCTCAGACAGTCTCACATAGCTTGTCCTCTTGATCTTATTTTCAACCTTTTATTATTTCACCCTAGCACAGAAACTAGAGACTTTGGTCTCTTTTATTCTGTTTCCACTACCATGAGAGATTCTCTTTTGAAGGTTTTTTGTTGTAATTCTTATTACACATCATTCGTTAATTGCCCATGAAGATTTCCCATGATTTAAAGGTAGCAAGGTAATAGAATTATCAAAGATGTCATTATTGTGAAATATGTGCTCTCAATCTTTGTCATTTGGCTTCAGTTTCTGTCTCATGTCTCTCATTATTTGTCAGTTATTCAAAATTAACACCAGGAACTTTTGTGATGACTCTAAAATCAGAAAGAAGAAACAATGTTCCTACTTAAGAAATAGATTAAATACCATTTATCTATATTAAATCTAAAAACCTAAGCATCCTCCTGTTTACAGTTCACTTTACATAATTCCAAGAATAACTTAGTCGCCTACTAGGTCATGACATCAAAAAGTTGTATAATACAATCATTTGTCAAGCCCAAGCATAATATTTTTAAAGATCTCCCCTTTTCTCTGTAAATTATAAAGCAAATAGATCCCCAGTTCCACTGCAAGTCCTTTTTATGATATTGGATCAAGCCCAAGCATAACATTTTTAAAGATCACCCTTTTTTTTTGTAAATTATAAAGCAAATAGATCCCCAGTTCCACTGCAAGTCCTTTTTATGATATTGGATCAAGCCCAAGCATAA
>NW_022166940.1:0-1338 GCF_008728515.1 Papio anubis | reverse complement strand
GGGATATAGTGGAAGCTCATTCTCTTAGTGACCTGGGGACATTGGCTCGAGATGAAGCCTGGCAGGAGTGGAAACTCCAGGTGATTTCTGTGCCTTTCCTATTTCCTGGGAGGTGGGCCAGGCCACAGTGTTAGCAGGAAGGGAACAGAACAGTCAGCCTAGTTAGAGGGAGTGTCTGGGGGAGGCCTAGGGGTGGAGGAAGAAGCTGTGCAGGACAGGGCTTGCCAGGTAGAATGAAGTGGGAGGAAGATGAGGGACACAGAGAAGCAGAGAGAGGCAGAGACAGCATGGCAGTGAACAGTGGGGGCTACAGTGACTTCAGAGACGCCAAGGACCAGGTACCCCCAGTTCCACAGTCCAGGACCAGGGAACCCTGAAAACCCTCCAGTGACCAAAGAGCTTCAGAGTTATACATGAGGTGGGGTGGCTTTAGGGGCAAGAGGTAGTGGGGGGTTGAAACATGGGTGTCAGCCTCTGAAGGAAAAGTGACAGGTGTGGCTAGAACATCCTATGATTCTGCATCTGAGATCCAGTCTCTAAAGAGGTTATGGATCATTCATTTCTTCATTCAATTCCTTCATTTGTTATGTGAGAGCACCTGAGTGTGTGTCTCTCACTGGGCCTGTGCTGGTGCGGGGTGTGAGTGGGGAAAGAAAACAAGGTCCTCTCCTTTATCCTGTCATGCCAGTGACATGGACACTTTGGGAAACATGATTTCAGGTTCAGTGATAGGGGTTAAGATCTGAGGGGGAGGCCTGGACATTTTTTGCACTGACTCTGACAGTTGAGGCAGGTGATTTAGTTCTGGAGTACAGACTAATCAGCTGACCATTTGCTCTCACTCCTCTGAGGTTTGGATGCCGAAGATGAGAGGATTTGAGCCAATAAATGACTATGGGGTCCTTGGAATCCAATAAGCCCTCACTTCTGGTGGAGGAGAGGATGGACCTCTAGCTGTAGACAGACCTCATGTGACCCTGATCTGCCTTTTGTGTTTGTGTGACTCTGGTTCAATGACTGTATCTTCTTGTGCCTCAGTTTTCTCTCAGTCAAATAAGCTAAATGGCAAATGGACTGTGGCTTATCATGCTATCTGTGAATAAATTGTAAATTCTTCACAGTCACCTGACCTAATGCTTGGCACAGTGGAGGTGTTCACACAAACAGCATTTATTATTATTCACTTCCATGAGAGAGCACCTTTAGGTCAGATCCCTGTGGACAAGCTGCTGCCAGGTACATTTTCTCTCTTCTGTTTCTGCTTCTGGGGACATTAGAGTTTCTATGGAGTGTCCTAAGCCTCATAAAGCAGTTGGCTGATGGCCTACAAAGCTTGTC
>NW_022166939.1:0-1338 GCF_008728515.1 Papio anubis | reverse complement strand
GGGCCCTGCGACTCCGACCACCTCGGCCGCAGGCACCATGTCGCTACCGTGGGGGCCGGAGTCGCCGCCCTCCGGGTTACCAGCTCCGGCCGCCTCGGCCTGCGCTCCCTCCTGGCTTACCGGGACCTCCTGGTCCCCTTCGGTCGGGTGTCGGTCCCCTGTGGCAGACATGACACCGGTCAGTACCTCAACTGGGGTTGCGAGCAGGCTGAGGTGACCGCGGTGAAGACGGTGGCCACTGAGGTGGCTACGGCTGAGGGGAGGCAAGGGTTTGGCCGCTGAGGGAGTAAGAGTCTGTCTCCTTATTGAGGGAATAAGAGTCTGTCTCAGAGGACACCCTACGGTAGGAAGGGCAAGGAGCGAATCCCAGGAGCCTCCCACCAAGGCTGGCCTGAGAGGACTTAGACAAGGCGGGAAAGATTCCGGTTGGCAGGCAACAGGGGGCGGGACCGGAAGCGTCAATGAGGGGCTCTCAGCGAGCTGTAAGCCCATTTGCCGAAAACTTCAGATTGACATGTTCTGTGTCCAATGAATGATCAAGGCCCTTTAGCTCTAGGACAACTCAGAATCCAGGGTTTTTTTTTTTTTTTTTTTGGGACCGGAGTCTTGATCGGTCACCCAGGCTGGAGTGCAGTGCCACGATCTCGGCTCACTGCAATCCCCGCCTCCTGGGTTGCAGCGATTCTCCTGCCTCAGCCTCCTCAGTAGCTGGGACTACAGGCACAGGCTACCACGCCCGGCTAGTTTTTCTAGTTTTAGTAGAGACAGCGTTTCACCACATTGGCCAGGATGGTCTCGATCTCATGACCTTGTGATCCACCTGCCTTGGCCTCCCAAAGTGCTGGGGTTACAGGCCTGAGCCACCGTCCGCGGCCGAACTCTACCTTTTCTTTGAGGCCTTAGTGTCCAGGGCTACCCTTTTGGTCCACACAAGTCTTGCGCTTTTAATTTTAGGATTAGCAACACTATAGTAGTCCAATGTGGAGGCACCCTGGAGTCTGGGAACTGCAAGATGTTCACAGAGTCCACTTATTTCCACCTAGTAATGGCTCATGCCAGTAGAGATAGTGTCATAAAAATGTTACCTAGTTCAGACCTAAGCAGTTGCAAAAACCTCCCAAGAAGAAACGTAGAATTTCAATGATTTAATGTAGTCAATGCTACTTAGAAAAGAATGTGCAGAGTTGAAATGGATGCAGTCATCACTGAGTGCTGATGTGGTAAATGACAGACACTGGAAGGTGTTTAATGAATCCTGCCAAATTCACTTTAAACCTCCAAATAATGAAAAAAATATAGATACTGTTTTAAAGGGACTCAAAAGAGCTAAGCAGAAAA
>NW_022166938.1:0-1338 GCF_008728515.1 Papio anubis | reverse complement strand
CATCTGAGGATATTTCCTTTTTCTCCATAGCCCTCTATGGGCTTAAAAATATCACGTTGCAAATTCCAGAAGAACAGTCGTAGCGAAAGGCTTTTTGAGGGGAATGCTGTAACTCTGTGAGATGATTTCACAGAACACAAAGAAGTTTCTCAGAAAGGTTCTTTCTCATGGTTATCGGAGGATATTTCCTTTGGTCCTATAGACTTCAAAGGAATCTGAAATATCGATTCTCAGATTCCACAGAAATAAGGCTAGCCAAGAGATCCACGAAATAGAGCTGTAACTCTGTGAGTGGAAGGCACACATCACAAAGCAGTTTCTCAGAAAGCTTCTTACCAGTTTTTCTCTGAGGATGATATCTTTTTCACCATAGCCCTCTAAGGACTTCCAAATATCACTTTGCAAATTCCACAAGTACAGGCTTAGCGAACGGCTTCTTGAGGGGAACTTGTAACTCTGTGAGATGAATTTCACATCTTCTTCGTGTTCTGTGAGATCATCTAACGGAGTTACAGCTTTCCCCTCAAGAAGTCTTTCGCTGAGACTGTTCTTGTGGAATTTGCAAACTGATATTTGGAAGCCCATGAAGGTCTCTGATTAAAAAGGAAATATCCTCAGAGGAAAACTTGAAAGAAGCTTTCTGAGAAAATGCTGAGGGTTCGGATAATTCATCTCACTCAGTTACAGCTTTCCCCTCAAGAGGCCTTTCGCTAAGACTCTTCCTGTGGAATTCGCAAGCTGATATTTGGAAGCCCATGGAGGGCTATGGTGAAAAAGGAAACATCATATGGTGAAAACTGGAAAGAAGCTTTCTGAGATACTGCTTAGTGTTCTGTTAATTCATCTCAGAGAGTTACAATTTCCCTCAAGAAGCCGTTCGCTAAGCCTCTTCTTGTGAAATTTGCAAAGTGATATTTGGAAGCTCATAGAGGGATATGGTGAAAAAGAAAATATCCTTAGAGAAAAACTGGAAAGACGATTTCTGAGAAACTGCTTTGTGATGTGTGACTTCCACGCACAGTGTTACATCTGAATTTCCTGGATCTGATTGCTAACCTTATTTCTGTGGAATCTGAGAACAGATATTTCGGATCCCTTTGCAGACTATAGGGCTAAAGGAAATATCCTCCGATAACAAAGAGAAAGAAGCTTTCTGAGGAACCTCTTTGTGTTATGTGAAATCATCTCACAGAGTTACAGCTTTCCCCTCAAGAAGCCTTTCGCTAAGACAGATCTTGTGGAATTGGCACAGTGATATTTGGAAGCCCATAGAGGGCTATGGTGATAAAGGAAATCCTCAGATGAAATCTGGAAAGAAGCTTCCTGAGAAACTGCTTA
>NW_022166937.1:0-1339 GCF_008728515.1 Papio anubis | reverse complement strand
TTTTTTTTTTTTGAGATGGAGTCTCACTCTGTCACCCAGCTTGGAGTACAGTAGCACAACCTCGGCTCACTGCAACCTCTACCTCCCAGATTCAAGCAATTCTCCTGCCTCCGCCTGCTGAGTATCTGGGACTAGAGGTGCCCACCACCACACTCAGCTAATTTTTTTATATTTAATAGAGACAGGGTTTCACCATGTTGGCTAGGCTGGTCTTGAACTCCTGACCTCAGCTGATCTGCCCACCTCAGCCTCCCAAAGTGCTGGGATTACAGGCTTGAGCCACCGCGACCGGCCCTTCATTAAGGTATTTTTAAGATCAGACTAACATTTAAATCAGTAGACTTTGAGTAAAGCAGATTATCCTTCATAAAGTGCGTGGCCTCATTCAGTAAGTTGAAAGCCTTAATAAAAAAAAGACTGACCTCCCTGAAGAGGAAGGGATTCTGCCAGCCTTCCACCTTTAGACTCAAGCTGCAACTCCTCCCTGGGTCTCCAGCCTGCTGCCTTACCCTGCAGAGTTTCAACTTTCCAGCCTCCCCAACCACATGAGCCCAATTCCTTAAAATAAATCTTTCTTGATAGATATATACATAGATAGATAAAGGCAGGGTAATAGTTGCTTCCTTGGACCACCTGTCTTCTGGTTTATCTGGACAAAAAGATACACATACACACACTTATATGTATATACATATGCCTGTATATATACGTGCATGCACACACACACACACACATACACACACACTGTAGTCTGTGGCTGGTGAACAGATGATCCACTCTCCTGGCTTGGGTTATTCTTCCATGACATCAGCCATATCTTCCTGAGCCAAGGTGGACTCCCATCTTTAGGTGTTTGCCACATCCACCTGCAGAACCCTCAGCTTGGCAATTCTCTCTTCTTCTCCAGCCCACTTTCCTTGCCACAAGTTTCTGGGAAGTCCTCTAGCCCTTGATCTATTGTCCATACCTAAAACCGCTGAGAGTGTCTTGGAAATGTCCTGTATGCCTTCTCTCTGTCTGACCACACTGCCCTGCTGTCTTATCTAGGCTGAGCTGCCTTGTTTTTGACTGTAGGCTCCTGCACATCAGATATCCGGAATTTAAAATCAGATCTGAGTCAGGAGCTCTCTGTCCTTAACATTGCCTTTACTTCTCAAATGTTCCCTTCACCCAGTCAGAGCTGAATACCCACATTTTGAATATAAGGCTCTCCTCCCTCACACTGATCTTCTTGTCCCTCAATGGAAAGGGAGCAGGGTCTTCTTAGACTTCCCCTATTTTTATCTGTTTCATATATAAGGAATCAATCCTCATGGAGGAGCTACTAAAGGTAGAAATA
>NW_022166936.1:0-1339 GCF_008728515.1 Papio anubis | reverse complement strand
CAGTTTCTCAGAAAGCTTCTTTCCAGATTTCATCTGAGGATATTTCCTTTTTCACTGTAGCCCTCCATGGGCATCGAAATATCACCTTGCAAATTCCACAAGAACAGGCTTAGCGAAAGGCTTCTTGAGGAGAAAGCTGTAACTCTGTGAGATGATTTCACAGAACACAAAGAAGTTTCTCAGAAAGCTTCTTTCTCTTTGTTATCGGAGGATCTTTCCTTTCGCCCTATAGTTCTTAAAGGGATCAGAAATATCAGTTCTCAAATTCCACAGAAATAAGGCTAGCAAACAACTCCACGAAATACAGCGGTAATTCAGTGACCGGAAGTCACACATCACAAAGCAGTTGCTCAGAAACCTTCTTTCCAATTTTCATCTGACGATATGTTCTTTTTCACTATAGGCCTCTAAGGGCTTCCAAATATCTCTTTGCAAATTCCCCAATAACAGTCTTAGTGAACGGTTTCTGGAGGCGAAAGGTGTAACTCTGTGAGATGAACTCACAGAACACAGAGCAGTTTCTCAGAAAGCTTCTTTCCAGTTTTTTCCTGAGGATGTTTCTCTTTCCACCATAGCCCTCCATGGGCTTCCAAATATCACGTTGCAAATTCCACAAGAACAGTCTTAGTGAAAGGCTTCTTGAGGTGAAAGCTGTACCTCTGTGAGAAGAATTCGCAGATCAGTAAGGAGTTTCTCCGAAAGCTTCCTTCTCATTTTGATCGGAGGATATTTCCTTTGGCCCTATAGTCTTCAAAGGGATCCGAAATATCAGTTCTCAGATTCGACAGAAGTAAGGCTAGCAAACAGCTGCAATAGATACAGCTGTAACTCAGTGACAGGAAGTCACACATCGGAAAGCAGGAGCTCAGAAGGCTTCTTTCCAGTTTTCATCGGAGGATATTTTCTTTTTCACCATAGGCCTCTGTGAGTTTGCAAACATCCCTTTGCAATTTCCACGAGAACAGTCTTAGCGAACGGCTTCCGGAGGCGAAAGCTGTGACTCTGTGAGATGAATTCACAGAACACAGAGCAGGTTCTCAGAAAGCTTCTTTCCAGTTTTTATCTGAGGATATTTCCCTTTTCACCATAGCCCTCCATGTGCTTCCAAATATCACTTTGCCAATTCCACAAGAACAGTCTTAGCGAAAGGCTTCTTGAGAGGAAAGCTGTAACTCTGTGAGATGAATTCACAGATCACAAAGAAGTTTCTCAGAAAGCTTCTTTCTCATTTTGATCAGACGATATTTCCTTTGGACCTATAGTCTTCAAAGGGATCCGAAATATCAGTTCTCAGATTCCACAGAAATAAGGCTAGCAAACAGCTTCACGAAATACAGCT
>NW_022166935.1:0-43172 GCF_008728515.1 Papio anubis | reverse complement strand
TACCTGAGTGCAATGCACACATCACAAAGCAGTTTCTCAGTAAGCTTCTCTCCAGTTTTTATGTGGAGATATTTCCTATTTCCCTACTGGCCTGAAATTGCTCCCACATGTCCTTTCACGAATCTGTCCATGATGCAGTTTCAAAACTGCGTAATAGAAAGAAAGTTTTTTTTCTATGTGAGATGAATAGACATATCTATCACAAAGCAGTTTCAGAGAATGCTTCTTTGCAGTTTCTGTCTGAGGATACTTCCAGTTTCACCATAGCCTTCCATATACTCCCGAATGTCCCCTGGTAGCATTTTCTCCAAACGGGATTCCCCAATCCTCTATGAGAAGAAAGGTTTAACTCTGTGAGTGGAATGCACACATCACACAGAAGCTCCTCGGAAATCTTCTCTCCAGTATCTATCTGAAGATATTTCTGTTTTCACTGTAAGCCTCAAAGCACTCCCGAGTATCCCTTAGCTGATTAACCTAAAACAGTGTTAGAATACTGCTCAATGAAAACAGAAGCTTAATAGTGTGAGTGGAATTCACGTGACCTACAGCAGTTTCACAGAAAGTTTCCTTTCGTTTTTTATCGGAGGGTATTACTTTTTCAGCATATTCTTAAGAGTGTTCCCAAATGTCCTTTCTCAGGTTCCAGAGAAACAGTGATTTTAAACTTCTCAATCCAAAGAATGATTTAACTCCATGAGATGAATACACACATCACAAAGCAGTTGTTCCAAAAGCTTCTCTCCAGTTTTCTTTGGTACACATTTCCTTTCTCACCAAAAGCCTCCGGGCGCCACTTAATATCCCTTCACAGATTCATCAAAGACAGAGTTTCCAAGCTGGGCAATGTAGTGTCAGCTTTAAGTCTCTGAAATGAATGCACACATCAGAGTGCAGTTTCTTGGAATGCTTCCTTCTGGGTTTTATTTCTGGATATTTAACTTTTCGCCATAGTCTTCAATGAATTGCAAAATATCACATGTTTTGTTTTACAGAAACAGTGTTCAAACACTGCCTTCTGGGAAAGAGGTATAACTACCTGAGTGTAATGCACACATCACAAAGCAGTTTCTCAGCAAGGTTCCCTGCAGTTTTTATCTGGAGATATTTCCTATTTCCCCACAGGCCTGTATGTGCTCCTGAATGTCCCTTCGCAAATCCGTCCATGATGCAGTTTCAAAACTGCGTAATAGAAACAAAGTTCTTTCTATGTGAGATGAATTGACTTATCTATCACAAAGCAGTTTCAGAGAACGCTTCTTTCCAGTTTTTGTCTGAGGATACTTCCTTTTCACCATAGCCGTCAATATACTCCCGAATATCCCCTGGTAGCGTTTTCTCCAAACAGGATTCATCAATCCTCTATGAGAAGAAGGTTTTAACTCTGTGAGTGGAATGTACACGTCCCATATCAGCTCCTCGGAAATCATCTCTGCAGTATCTATCTGAAGATATTTCCGTTTTCACCGTAAGCCTCAAAGCGCTCCCGAGTAGCCCTTAGGTGACAAACCTAAAACAGTGTTAGAATACTGCTCAATGAAAAGAGAAGCTTAGTTGTGTGAGTGGAATTCACGTGACTTAGAGCATTTTCACAGAAAGATTCCTTCTGGTTTTTATTGGAGGGTATTTCTTTTTCAGCATATTCTTAAGAGCATTCCCAAATGTCCTTTCTCAGGTTCCAGAGAAACAGTGATTTTAAACTTCTCAATCCAAAGAATGATTTAACTCTATTATGAGATGAATACACACATCTCAAAGCAGTTGCTCCAAAACCTTCTGTGCAGTTTTCATCAGAAGACGTTTCCTTTCTCACCAGAAGACTCGGGGTGCCACTTAATATCCTTCAAAGATTCCTGAAAGAGAGAATTTCCAAACAGGGCAACATAGTGTAAGCTTTTACTCTCTGAAATGAATGCTGACTTCTGAGAGCAGTTTCCTGGAATGCTTCTTTCTGGGTTTTATTTCCGGATATGTCATTTTTCACCATACTCTTCAATGTGCTGCAAAATATCACTTTTTCAGTTTTACAAGAACAGTGTTCACACACTGTCTTATGGGAAAAGAGGTAAAACTCCCTGAGTGGAATGCACCCATCACAAAGCAGTTTCTCGGAAAGCTTCTCTCCAGTTTTTATCTGAAAATATCTCCTCCTACCCCGCAGGCCTGAATGTGCTCCCGCTTGCCCCATCGCAAATCCGTCCATGATGCAGTTTCAAAAGTGCGTAATAGAAATAAAGTTTTATCTCTGTGAGATGAATAGACATATCTATCACAAAGCAACATACAAAAAACTTCTTTCCAGTTTTTGTCTGAGGATATTTTTTTTTCACCACAGCCGTCCATATATTCCTGAATGTTCTCTAGTAGCTTTTTCTCCATGGGGGATTCCCCAATCCTCTATGAGAAGGAAAGTTTAACTCTGTGAGTGGAATGTACACGTCACAAAGTGGCTCCTAGGAAATCTTCTCTCCAGTATCTCTCTGAAGAGATTTCCATTTTCAATGTAAGCCTCAATGCGTTCCCGAGTACCCCTTAGCACACTAAACTGAAACAGTGTTACAATACCACTCAATGAAAACAGAAGCTTAACTGTGCGAGTGGACTTCACGTGAAGTAGAGCAGTTTCACAGAAAGTTTCCTTCAGGTTTTTATTGGAGGGTATTTCTTTTTCAGCATATTCTTAAGAGCGTTCCTAAATGTCCTTTCTCAGGTTCCACAGAAAGACTGCTTTCAAACTCCTCTATACAAAGAATGATTTAACTCTTTGAGATGAATACACACACCACAAAGCAGTTGCTCCAAAAGCTTCTCTGCAGGTTCATTGGAAGTCGTTTCCTTTCTCACCACAAACCCCCAGTGCCACTTAATATCCCTTCAAAGATTCCTCAAAGACAGTTTCCAAACTGGGCAATGTAGTGTAAGCTTTAACTCTCTGAAATTAATGCACAAGTCAGATAGCAGTTTCTTGTAACGCTTCTTTCTGAGTTTTATTTCCGGATATGTCACTATTCACCATAGTCTTCATTGCTCTGCAAAATATCACTTTTCCAGTTTTACAGGAACAGTGTTCAAACATTGTCTTATGACAAAAGAGGTATAACTAACTGAGTGGAATGCACACATTACAAAGCAGTTTTCAAAAAGCTTCTCTCCAGTTTTTATGTGGAGATAGTTCCTATTTCCCCACAGACCTGAATGTGCTCCCGAATGTCCCTTCACGAATCCTTTAATGACGCAGTTTCAAAACTGCATGATAGAAAGAAAGTTTTATCTATGTGAGATTAATAGACATATCCATCACAAAACAGTTTCACAGAAAGCTTCTCTAGAGTTCTTGTCTGAGGAAACTTCCTTTTTCACCATAGCTGTCCATAATCTCCCGAATGACCCTGTTAGCTTTTTCTCCAAATGGGATTCCCCAGTAATCTATGAGAAGAAATGTTTAACTCTGTGAATAGAATGCACACGTTAGAAAGAAGTTCTTTGGAAATCTTCCCTCCAGTATCTATCTGAAGATATTTCTTTTTCACTGTAAGACTCAAAGCCCTCCCAAGTATCCCTTAGCTGAGTAATCTAAAACAGTGTTAGAACACTGCTAAATGAAAAGAGAAGCTTAGCTGTGCGAGTGGAATGTATATGACCTACAGCAGTTTCATAGAAAGTTCCTTTTGGTTTTTATTGGAGGATATTTCTTTTTCAGAATATTCTTAAGAGGGTTCCCAAATGTGTTTTCTCAGGTTCCACAGAAACAGAGATTTCAAACTGCTCAATCCAAAGAATGATTTAAAACTATGTGATTAATACATACATCACAAAGCAGATGCTCCAAAATGTTCCCTCCAGTTTTCATTGGAAGACGTTTCCTTTCTCACCAGAAGCCTCCGGGCACCACTTAATATCCCTTCACAGATTCCACAAAGACAGAGTTCCCAAACTGGGCAACGAAGTGTGAGCTTTTACTCTCTGAAATGAATGCACACATCAGAGAGCACTTTCTTGGAACACTTCTTTCTGGGTTTTATTTCCAGATATTTCACTTTTTGCTATAGTCTTCAATGCCCTGCAAATATCACCTTTTCAGTTTTAGAGGAACAGTGTTCAAACACTGCCTTATGAGAAAAGAGGTAAAATGCACTGAGTGGAATGCACACATCATAAAGCAGTTTCACAGAGAGCTTCTCTCCAGTTTTTATCTGGAGATATTTCCTATTTCCCCACAGGCCTGAGTGTTCTCCTGAATGTCCCTTCGCGAATCCATCCATGACACAGTTACAAAGCTGTGTAATAGAAAGAAAGTTTTATCTCTGTGACATGAATAGACATATCTATCACAAAGCAGTCTCACAGAACGCTTCTTTCTAGTTTTTGTCTGAGGATACTTCCTTTGTCACCACAGCCATCCATATACTCCCGAATGTCCCCTTGTAGCATTTTCTCCAAATGAGAGTCCCCAGTCGTCTATGAAAAGAAAGGTATAACTCTGTGAGTGGAATGCACACATCACAAAGCAGCTCCTCGGAAATCTTCCCTCCAGTGTCTATCTGAAGATATTTCCATTTTCACGGTAAGCCTCAAAGCGCTCCCAAGTATCCCTTAGTTGACTAACCTAAAACAGTGTTAGAATACTGCTCAATGAAAACAGAAACTTAACTGTGCGAATTGAATTCACGTGAACTAGAGCAGTTTCACAGGAAATTTTCTTCTGGTTTTTATCGGACGGTATTATTTTTTCAGCATATATTAAGAGCGTTCCCAAATGTGTTTTCTCAGGTTCCACAGAAACCGAGATTTCAAACTGCTCATTCCAAGGAATGATTTAACTCTATGAGATGAATACATACATCACAAAGCAGTTGCTCCAAAAGCTTCTCTCCAATTTTCATCGGCAAACGTTTCCTTTGTCATGAAAAGACTCCGGGCACCACTTAATATCCCTTTCTGGATTCCTCAAAGAGAGAGTTTCCAAACTGGGCAATGTAGTGTGAGCTTTTACTCTCTGAAATGAATACACAGGTCAGAGAGCACTTTTTTGGAATGCTTCTTTCTTGGTTTCATTTCCAGATATTTCACTTTTCCCCATAGTCTTCAATGCGCTGCAAAATATCACTTTTTCAGTTTTACAGGAACAGTGTTCAAACACTGCCTTATGAGAAAAGAGGTATAACTCCCTGAGTGGAATGCAGACATCACAAAGCAGTTTCTCAGAAAGCTTCTCTTCAGTTTTTATCTGGAGATATTTCCCATTAACCCACAGGCCTGAATGTGCTCCTGAATGTCCCTGCTCGAATCCGTCCATGACGCAGTTACAAAATGGCGTAATAGAAAGGAAGTTTTATCTATGTGAGATGAATAGACACATCTATCACAAAGCAGTTTCACAGAAAGCTTCTTTCCAGTTTTTGTCTGAGGATACTTCCTTTGTCACTGCAGCTGTTCATATACTCCTGAATATCCCCCAATAGCGTTTTCTCCAAATGGTATTCCCAATTCTCTATGAGAAGAAAGGTATAACTCTGTGAGTGGAATGCACATGTCACAAAGCAGCTCCTCGGAAATGTTCTCTCCAGTATCTATCTGAAGATATTTCCGTTTTCAAGGTAAGCCTCAAAGAGCTCCAGAGTATCCCTTAGCTGACTAACGTAAACAGGGTTAGTATACTGCTTAATGAATCCAGAAGCTTAATTCTGCGTGTGGAATTCACGTGACATAGAACAGTTTCACAGGATGTTTCCTTCTGTTTTTTGTCAGAGAGTATTACTTTTCAGCATATTTTAAGAGCGTTCCGAAATGTCCTTTCTCAGGTTTCACAGAAACAGTGATTTCAAACTGCTCTATCCAAAGAATGATTTAACTCTTGAGATGAATACACACCTAACAAAGCAGTTTCTCGGAAAGCTTCCTCCAGTTTTTATTTAAAGATATTTCCTATTTCCCTACATGTCTGAATGTGCTCCGAGGATCCCTTTGTGAATCCGTCCATGACACAGTTTCAAAACTGCGTAATAGAAAGAAAGTTGTATCTATGTGAGATGAATAGACGTATCTATCACAAAGCAGTTTCACAAAAAGCTTCTTTCCAGTTTTTATCTAAGGATATTTCCTTTTTCACCACAGCTGCTCATATACTCCCCAATGTCCCATGGTAGTGTTTTCTCCAAACGGGATTTCCAAATCTTCTATGAGAAGAAAGGTATAACTCTGTGAGTGAAATGCACACATCACAAAGAAGCTCCTCAGAAATATTCTCTCCAGTATCTATCTGAAGATATTTCCATTTTCACCGTAAGACTGAAAGTGCTCCCAAGTTTCCCTTAGCTGACTTATCTAAAACAGTGTTAGAATACTGCTCAATGAAAACAGAAACTTAGCTGTGCAAGCGGGATGCACATGACTTAGAGCAGTTTCACAGAAAGTTCCTTATGATTTTTATCGAGGGTATTAATTTTTCAGCATATTCTTAAGAGCGTTCCCAAATGTCCTTTCTCAGGTTCCACAGAAACAGTGACTTCAAACTGCTCAATCAAAAGAATGATTTAACTCTGTCAGACGAATACACACATCACAAAGCTGTGGCTCATAAAGCATCTCTCCAGTTTTCATAGAAAGACGTTTCCTTTCTCATCAGAAGCCTCTGGGTGCCACTTAATATCCCTTCCCAGATTCCTCAAAGACAGGTTCCAAACCAGGCAATGTAGCGTAAGCTTTAACTCTCTGAATTGAATGCACATGTCAGAGAACTGTTTCTTGGAACGCTTCTTTCTGGGTTTTATTTCTGGATATGACACTTTTCACCATAGTCTTCATTGTGCTGCAAATTATCACTTTTTCAGTTTTACAGGAACAGTGTTCAAACACTGTCTTATGAGAAAAGAGGTATATCTCCCTGAGTGGAATGCACACATCACAAATCAGTTTCTCAGAAAGCTTCTATCCACTTTTTATCTGAAGATATCTCCTATTTCCCAACAGTCCTGAATGTGCTCCTGAATGTCCCTTCGCGAATCTGTCCATGACGCCATTTCAAAACTGCATAATAGAAAGTAAGTTTTATCTATGTGAGATGATAGACAAATCTATCACAAAGCAGTTTCACAGAAAGCTTCTTTCCAATTTTTGTCTCAGCATATCTCCTTTTTCACCATAGCTGTCCATATACTCCTGAATGTCCCTTGGTAGTTTTTTCTCCAAGGGGGATTCCCCAGTCCTCTAAGAGAAGAAAAGTATAACTATGTGAGTGGAATGCACACATCACAAAGCAACTCCTCGGAAATCTTCTCTCCAGTGTCTGTCTGAAGTGATTTCCGTTTTCACCATAAGCCTCAAAGCATTCCTGACTATCGCTTAGCAGACTAACCAAAAACAGTGTTAGAATAGCGCTCAATGAAAACAGAAGCTTAACTGTGCGAGTGGACTTCACGTGATGTAGACTAGTTACATAGAAAAATTAATTCTGGTTTTTATCGGAGGGTATTTCTTTTTCAGTGTATTCTTAAGAGGGTTCCCAAAAGTCCTTTCTCAGGTTCCACAGAAACAGTGATTTCAAACTTATCAATCCAAAGAATGATTTAACTCCATGAGATGAATACACACACCACAAAGCAGTTGCTCCAAAAGCTTCTCTCCAGTTTTCATCAGAAGACGTTTCCTTTCACACCACTAGCCTCCAGGCGCCACTTAATATCACTTCCAAGATTCCTCAAAGACAGAGTTTCCAAACTCAGCAATGTAGTGTAAGCTTTAACTCTCTGAAATGAATGCACACGTCAGAGAGCAGTTTCATAGAACGCTTCTTTCTGGTTTTTTTTTTTCGGATATTTCACTTTTTAAAATAATCTTCCATGCACTGTAAATTATCACTTTTTCAGTTCTACAAGAACAGTGTTCAAATACTGCCTTATGAGAAAAAAAGTGTAACTCCCTGAGTGGAATACACACATCACAAAGCAGTTTGTCAGAAATCTTCAGTTCAGTTTTTATCTGGAGATATTTCCTATTTCCCCACAGGCCTGAATGTGCTCACAAATGTCCCTTTGCGAATCCATCCATGAAGCAATTTCAAAACTGAGTAAGAGAAAAAAGTTTTATCTATGTGAGATGAATAGATATATCTATAACAAAGCAGTTTCACAGATAGCTTCTTTCCAGTTTTTGTCTGTGGATACCTCCTTTTTCACCATAGCTGTCCATATACTCCCGAATGTCCACTGGTAACTTTTCTCCAAACAGGATTCCGCAAACCTCTATGAGAAGAAAAGTATAATGCTGTGAGTGGAATGCACACATCACAAAGCAGCACCTCGGAAATCTTCTCTCCAGTATCTATCTGAAGATATTTCCACTTTCCCAATAAGCCTCAAAGCGCTCTGGAGTATCCCTTATTTAACAAATCTAAAACAGAGTTAGAATACTTCTCAACGAAAACAGAAGCTTAACTGTGTGAGTGGACTTCACGTGATTTAGAGCAGTTTCACAGAAAGTTTCCTTTTGGTTTTTATTGGAGGGTATTTCTTTTTCAGCGTATTTTAACAGTGTTCCCAAATGTCCTTTTTCAGTTTCCACAGAAACATGATTTCAAACTGCTCAATCCAAAGAATGGTTGAACTCCCTGAGATGAATACACACATCACAAAGCAGTTGCTCTGAAAGCTTCTGTCCAGTTTTCATCAGAAGACGTTTCCTTTCTCACCACAAGCCTCCAGGTGCCACTTAATATCACCTCAGATTCCTCAAAGAGAGAGTTTCCTAACTGGGCAACATAGTGGAAGCTTTAACTCTCTGAAATGAATGCACACGTCAGAAAGCAGTTTCTTGAAACACTTCTTTCTGGGTTTTATTTCAGGATATTTCACTTTTTGCTACAGTCTTCAATGTACTGCAAAATATCACTTTTTCAGTTTTACAGGAACAGTCTTCGAACACTGCCTTATGAGGAAGGAGGTATAACTACCTGAGTGGAATGCACACATCACAAAGCAGTTTCTCAGAAAACTTCTCTGCAGTTTTTATCTGGAGATATTTCCTATTTCCCCACAGGCCTGAATATGCTCCCAAATATCCCGTCATGAATCCGTCCATGATGCCATTTCAAAATTGCATAATAGAAAGAAAGTTTTATCTCTGTGAGATGAATAGACATATCTATCACAAAGCTGTTTCAAAGAACGCTTCTTACCAGTTTTTGTCTGAGGATACATCCTTTTTCACCATAACCATCCACATACTTTAAAATGTCCCCTGGTAGCGGTTTCTTCAAACGGGATTCCCCAATCCTCTATGAGAAGAAAGTTTTAACTCTCTGAGTGGAATGCACACGTCACAAAGCAGCTCCTCAGAAATCTTCTCTCGAGTATCTATATGAAGATATTTCCGTTTTCACTGTAAGCCTCAAAGCGGTCCCGAGTATCCCTTAGCTGACTAACCTAAAATAGTGTTAGAATACAGCTCAATGAAAACGGAAGTCTAACTGTGCAAGTGGAATTCACGTGACCTAGAGCAGTTTCACAGAGACGTTCCTTCTGGTTTTTATTGGAGGACATTTCTTTTTCAGGCTATTCTTAAGGGCGTTCCCAAATGTACTTTCTCAGGATCCAGAGAAACAGTGATTTCAAACTTCTCTATCCAAAGAATGATTTAACTCTATGGGATGATTACACACATCACAAAGCCATTGCTCCTAAAGCTTTTCTCCCTTTTCCTTCTGAAGACGTTTCCTTTCTCACCACAAGCCTATGGGAGCCACTAAATATCCCTTCACAGATTCCTCAAAGACAGAGTTTCCTAACTGGGCAACATAGTCTAAGCTTTAACTCTCTGAAGTGAATACACATGTTGGAGAGCAGTTTCATGGAATGCTTCTTTCTGAGTTTCATTTCAGCATGTTTCACTTTTCACCATAGTCTTCAATGCACTGCAAAATATCACCTTTTCAGTTTTACAGGAACAGTGTTCAAACGCTGCCTTATGACCAAAGAGGTATAACTCCTTGAATGGAATGCACACAATACAAAGCAGTTTCTCAGAAAGCTTCTCTCCAGTTTTTATCTGGAGATATTTCCTATTTTCCCACAGGCCTGAATGAGCTCCCGAATGTCTCTTTGCAAATCCATCCATGAAGAAGTTTCAAAACTGCATAATAGAAAGAATTTTTTCCATGTGAGATGAATAGAAAAATCTATTGCAAAGCAGTTTCACAGAAAGCTTCTTTCCAATTTTTGTCTGAGGATACTTCCTTTTTCACCATAGCTGTCCATATACTCCCGAATGTCCCCTGGTAGTGTTTTCTAGAAATGGGATTTCCCAATCCTCAATGAGAAGAAAGGTATAACTCTGTGAGTGGAATGCACATGTTGCAAAGCAGCTCCTCGGAAATTTTCTCCCCAGTATCTATCTGAAGATATTTCCATTTTCACAGTAAGCCTCAAAGCACTCCCGAGTATCCCTTAGCTGACTTTTCTAAAACAGTGTTAGAATAGTGCTCAAAGAAAACAGAAGCTTAGCTGTGTGAGTCTAATGCATGTGACCTAGAGCAGTTTCACAGAAAGTTCCTTTAGGTTCTTATTGGAGGGTATTACTTTTTCAGCATATTCTTAAGACTGTTCAAAAATGTCCATTATCAGGATCCACTGTGACAGTGATTTCAAACTGCTCAATCCAAAGAATGATTTAATTCTATGAGTTCAACACACACATCATAAAACACTTGCTCCAAAAGCTTCTCGTCAGTTTTCATCGGAAGATGTTTCCTTTCTCACCACAAAACTACAGGCGCCACTTAATATCCCTTCACAGATTCCTCAAAGACAGAGTTTCCAAACTTGGCAACGTAATGTAAGCTTTAACTCTCTGAAATGAATGTACACGTCAGAGAGCAGTTTCTTGGAATGCTTCGTTCTGGGTTTTATTTCAGGATATTTCACTTTTCGCCATACTCTTCAATGCGCTGCAAAATATCACTTTTTCAGTTTTACAGGAATAGTGTTCAAACACTGCCTTATGGGAAAAGAGGTATAGCTTCCTTTGTGGAATGCAAACATCACAAAGCAGTTTCTCAGAAAGCTTCTCTCCATTTTTTATCAGAAGATATTTCCTCTTTACACAGAGACCTGAATGTGTTCCCAAATGTCTCTTCGCGAATCCGTCCATGTCACAGTTTCAAAACTGTGTAATAGAAAGATAGTTTTATCTATCTGAGATGAATAGATATATCTATCACAAAGCAACTTCACTAATGCTTCTTTCCAGTTTTTGTCTGAGGATATTTCCTTTTTCACCATAGTCGTCCATATACTCCTGAATATCCCATGGTAACTTATTCTCCGAACAGGATTCCCCAATCCTCTATGAAAGAAAAGTATAACTATGTGAGTGGAATGCACACGTCATAAAGCAGCTCCTCGAAAATTTTCTCTCCAGTATCTATCTCAAAGTATTTCCTTTTTCACTGTAAGCCTTAAAGCGTTCCTGAGTATCCCTTACCTGACTAACCCAAAACAGTGTTAAAATACTTCTCAACAAAAACAGAAGCTTAACTGTGTGAATGGAATTCACATGACCTAGAGCAGTTTCAAGGAAAGTTTCCTTCTGATTTTTATCGGAGGGTATTAGTTTTTCAGCATATTCTTAAGGGCGTTCCTAAATGTCCTTTCTTAGGTTCCACAGAAACAGTGATTTCAAACTGCTCAATCCAAAGAATGATTTAACTCTATGAGATGAATACACACATCCCAAAGCAGTTGCTCTGAAAGCTTCTCTCCAGTTTTCATCGGAAGACATTTCCTTTCTCACCACAAGCCTCTGAGTGACTCTTAATATTCCTTCACAGCTTCCTATAAGACAGACTTTCCAAACTGGGCAATGTAGTGTAAGCTTTAACTCTCGGAAATGAATGCACAGGTCAGACGGCAGTTCCTTGGAAGGCTTTTTTCTGGGTATTATTTCAGGATAATTCACTTTTTGCCATAGTCTTCAATGCACTGTAAAATATCACGTTTTCAGTTTTTCAGGAACAGTGTTCAAACACTGCCTTATCAAAGGAGAGGTATAAATCCTAGAGTGCAATGCACACATCACAGAGCAGTTTCACAGAAAGCTTCTCTCCAGTTTTTATCTAGAGATATTTCCTATTTCCCCCAGGCCTGAATGTTCTCCCGAATATCCCTTCACGAATCCGTCCATGATGCAGTTTCATAACTGCGTAATACAAAGTTTTATCTATGTGAGATAAATAGACATATCTATCACAATGTAGTTTCACAGAAAGCTTCTTTCCAGTTTTTGTCTGTGGATACTTCCTTTTTCACCATAGCCGTCCATATACTCCAGGATGTGCCATGGTAACTTTTCTCCAAACAGGATTCCGCAATCCTCTATGAGAAGGAAAGTATAATGCTGTGAGTGGAATGCACACGTCAGAATGAAGCACCTCGGAAATCTCTACTCCAGTATCTATCTGAAGATAGTTTCATTTTCACTGTAAGCCTCAAAGCGCTCCGAGTATCTCTTAGCTGACTAACCTAAAACAGTTTTAGAATACTGCTCAATGAAAACAGAAGCTTAACTGTGCGAGTGGACTTCACGTGATCTAGAGCAGTTTCTCAGAAAGTTTTCTTATGTTTTTTATCGGAGGGTATTTCTTTTTCAGCATATTCTTAAGAGGGTTCCCAAATGTCCTTTCTCAGGTTCCACAGAAACAGTGATTTCAAACTGCTGTATCCAAAGAATGATTTAACTCTTTGAGGTGAATATACACATCACAAAGCAGTTGCTCAGAAAGCTTCTCTCCAGTTTTTATGTGGAGATATTTCCTATTTCCCCACAGACCTGAATGTGCTCCGATGTACCTTCACGAATCCGTCCCTGACACAGTTTCAAAACCGCGTAACAGAAAGAAAGTTTTATCTATGTGAAATGAATGGACATATCTATCACAAAGCAGTTTCACAGAAAGCTTCTTTCCAATTTTTGTCTGAGGAAATTTCCTTTGTCACCACAGCTATCCATATTCTCCTGAATGACCCTGGTAGCTTTTTTCCCAACCCAATTCCCGAATCCTCTATGAGAAGGTAACTTTAACTCAGTGAGTGGAATCACATGTCACAAAGCAGCTCCTCAGAAATCTTCTCTTCAGTATCTATCTGAAGATATTTCCATTTTCGCCGTAAGCCTCAAAGTGCTTCCAAGTATCCCTTAGCTGATTAACCTAAAACAGTGTAAGAATACTGCTCAATGAAAACAGAAGCTTCGCTGTGCGAGTGGAATTCAGGTGACCTAGAGCAGTTTCAAAGAAAGTTTCTTCTGGTTTTTATCAGAGGGTATTATTTTTTCAGCATATTCTTAACAGCATTCCCAAGTGTGCTTTCTCAGGTTCCACAGAAACAGTGATGTCAAACTGCTCAATCCAAAGAATGATTTAACTCTATGAGATGAATATAGACATCACAAAACAGTTGCTCCGAAACTTTCCGTCCAGTTTTCATCAGAAGACATTTTCTTTCTCACCGCAAGCCTCTGGGCACCACTTAATATCCCTTCACAGATTTCTCAAAGACAGAGTTTTCATACTGGGCAACGTAGTGTAAGCATTAACACTCGGAAATGAATGCACAGGTCAGAGAGCAGTTTCTTAGAATGCTTCTTTCTAGGTTTTATTTCAGGATATTTCACTTTTCCCCATAGTCTTCAATTTGCTGCAAAATATCACTTGTTCAGTTTTACAGGAACAGTGTTCAAACACTGCCTTATGAGAAAAGAGGTATAACTACCTGAGTGGAATGCACACATCAAAGAGCAGTTTCACAGAAAGATTATCTCCAGTTTTTTTCTGGAGATATTTCCTATTTCCCCACAGGCCTGAATGTGCTCCTGAAAGTCCCTTCATGAATCCGTCCATGACACAGTTTCAATACTGTGTAATAGAAAGAAAGTTGTATCTATATGAGATGAATGGACATATCTATCTCAAAGCAGTTTCACAGAAAGCATCTTTCCAGTTATTGTCTGAGGATACTTCCTTTTTCACCATAGTCGTCCATATACTCCGAAATGTCCCCTGGTAGCGTTTTCTCCAAACGGGATTCCCCAATCCTCTATGAGAAGGAAAGTATAACAATGTGAGTGGAATGCACACGTCACAAACAGCTACTCGGAAATCTTCTTTTCAGTATCTATCTGAGGATATTTCTGCTTTCACTGTATGCCTCAAAGCGCTCCCAAGTATCCCTTAGCCGACTAAATTAAAACAGTGTTAGAATACTGCTCAAGCAAAAAACAGAAGTTTAACTGTATGAGTGGACTTGACGTGACATAGAACAGTTTCACAGAAAGTTTCCTTTTTTTTTTTTTTATCACAGGGTATTTCTTTTTCACCATATTCTTAAGAGCGTTCCCAAATATCCTTTCTCAGTTTCCACAGAAACAGTCATTTCAAACTGTCCAATCCAAAGAATGGTTTAACTCTATGAGATGAATACACACATCACAAAGCAGTTGCTCCAAATGCTTCTCTCCAGTTTTCATCAGAGGACGTTTCCTTTCTCACCACAAGCTTCCAAGCACCACTTAATATCTCTTCAGAGATTCCTCAAAGACAGAGTTTCCAAACTGAGCAACGCATTGCAACCTTTACCTCTCTGAAATGAATCCACGCGTCAGAGAGCCGTTTCTTGGAATCTTTCTTTCTGGATTTTATTTCAGGATATTTCACTTTTCGTCATAGTCTTCAATGCCCTGCAGAATATCACTTTTTCAGTTTTACAGGAACAGTGTTCAAACACGGCCTTATGAGAATGCACACATCACAAAGCAGTTTCTCAGAAAGCTTCTCTCCAGTTTTTATCTGAAGATATCTCCTACTATGCTGCAGGCCTGAATGTGCTCCCAAGTTTCCCTTCTTGAATCCATCCATTATGCCATTTCAAAAGTGTGTAATAGAAAGAAAGTCTTTTCTATGTGAGATGAATAGACATATATATCACAAAGCAGTTTCAGAGAAACTGCTTTTGTGTGAGAATAGTTCCTTTTTCACCATTGCTGTCCGTATACTCCCGAATGTCCCCATATAGCTTTTTCTTCAAATGGGATTCCTCAGTCCTCTGTGAGAAGAAAAGTGTAACTCTGTGAGTGGAATGCACACGTCACAAAGCAGCTTCTCAGAAATCTTCTCTCCAGTATCTATCTGAAGATATTTCCGTTTTCACCATAAACCTCAAAGCACTCCTGAGTATCCCTTAGCTGACTAACCCAAAACGATGTTAGAATACTGCTCAATGAAAACAGAAGCTAAACTGTGCGAGTGGAATTCACGTGACCTAGAGCGGTATCACAGAAAGATTCCTTCTGGTTTTTAAAGGAGGATATTAATTTTTCAGCATATTCTTGAGCGGGTTCCCAAATATCCTTTCTCAGGTTCCACAGAAACAGTGATTTCAAACTGCTCAATCTAAAGAATGATTTAACTCTATGAGATGAATACACACATCACAAAGCAGTTGCTCCGAAATCTTCTATCCAGTTTTCATTGGAAGACGTTTCCTTTCTCACCACAAGCATCCGGGTGCCACTTAATATCCCTTCACAGATTCCTCAAAGACAGTGTTTCAAAACTGGACAATATAGTGTAAGCTTTAACTCTCTTAAATGAATATAAACGTCAGAAAGCAGTTTCTTGTAATATTTCTTTCTGGGTTTTATTTCAGGATATTTCACTTTTCACCACAGTCTTCTGTGTGCTGCAAATATCACTTTTTCAGTTTTACAGGAACAGTGTTCAAACACTGCCTTATGGAAAAAGAGGTATAACTTCCTGAGTGGAATGTGCACATCACAAAGCAGTTTCTCAGAAATCTTCTCTTCAATTTTTATGTGAAGATATTTTCTTCTTCAGCACAGGCCTGAATGTGCTCCTGTATGTCCCTTTGGCAATCCATCCATGACGTAGTTTCAAAACTGCCTAATAGTAAGAAAGTTTTATCTATGTGAGATGAATAGACATTTCTATCACTAAGAAGTTTCACAGAAAGCTTCTTTCCAGTTTTTGTCTGAGAGTATTTCCTATTTCAACATAGCCGTCCATATACTCCTGAATGTCTCCTGGTAGTGTTTTCTCCAATCGGGATTCCCCAGTCCTTTCTGAGAAGAAAAGTGTAACTCTGTGAGTGGAATGCACACATTACCAAGCAGCTTCTCGGAAATCTTCTCTCCTGTATATATCTGAAGATATTTCTGCTTTCACTGTAAGCCTCAAAGCACTCCCGAGTATCCCTTAGCTGACTAACCTAAAACAATGTTAGAATACTGTTCATTGAAAACAGAAGATTAACTGTGCGAGTGGAATTCACGTGATGTAGAGCAGTTTCACACAAAGTTTCCTTCTGGTTTTTATTGGAAGGTATTTACTTTTCAGCATATTCTTAAGAGTGTTCCCAGATGTCCTTTCTCAGGTTCCACAGAAACTCTGATTTCAAACTGCTCAATCCAAAGAATGATTTAACACTTTGAGAGGAATACACACATCACAAAGCAGTTGCTCTGAAAGCTTGTCTCCAGTTTTCATCAGAAGACGTTTCCTTTCTCACCACAAGCCTCCAGGTGCCACTTAATATCCCTTCACAGATTCCTCAAAGACAGAGTTTCTAAACTGGGCAACGTACTGTAAGCTTTAGCTCTCTGAAAGGAATGCACACGTCAGAGAGCAGTTTCTTGGAGTGCTCCTTTCTGAGTTTCATTTCAGGATATTTAACTTTTTGCCATAGTATTCAATGCACTGCAAAATATCACTTATTTGGCTTTACAGGAACAGTGTTCAAACAGTGCCTTATGAGAAAAGAGGTTTAACTTTCTAAGTGGAATGCACACATCACAAAAGAGTTTCTCAGAAAGCTTCTCTCCTGTTTTTATCCAAAGGTATCTGCTATTTCCCCACAAGCCTGAATGAGCTCCTGAAGGTCCCTTCATGAATACGTCTGTGACGCAGTTTCAAAACTGCGTAATAGAAAGAAAGTTTTATCTATATGAGGTGAATAGACATATCTTTTCCAAAGCAGTTTCATAGAACGTCTCTTTCCAGGTTTTGTCTGAGGATATTTTCTTTTTCACCATAATCGTCCATATTCTCCTGAATGTCCCCTGGTTGCTTTTTCTCCAAACCTGATTCCCCAATCTTCTATGAGAAGAAAAGTATAACTCTTTGAGTGAAATGTACACGTCACAAAGCAGCTCCATGGAAATCTTCTCTACAGTATCTATCTGAAGATATTTCCATTTTCACTGTAAGCCTCAAAGCTCTCCCGGGTATCCCTTAGCTGACTAACCTAAAACAGTGTAAGAATATTGCTCAATGAAAACAGAAGCTTAACTGTGTGAGTGAACTTCACGTGACATACAGCAGTTTCACAGAAAGTTTCCTTCTGGGTTTTATTGGAGGGTATTCCTTTTTCAGCGTATTCTTAAGAGCGTTCCCAAATATCCTTTGTCAGGTTCCACAGAAACAGTGATTTCCAAGTGCCCCATCCAAAGAATGATTTAACTCTATGAAATGAATATACACATCAAAAGTAGTTCCTCCGAAACCTCCTCTCCAGTTCTCATCGGAAGATGTCTCCTTTCTCACCACAAGCCAACAGGGACCACTTAGTATACTTTCACAGATTCCTAAAAGAGCGAGTTTCCGAAATGGGCAATGCAGTGTAAGCTTTAACTCTCTGAAATGAATACAGACGTCAGGGAGCAGTTTCTTCGCGTGCTTCTATTTGGGTTTTATTTCAGGATATTTCACTTTTTGCCATAGGTTTCAATGCGCTGCAAAATATGACTTATTTGTATTTACTGGAACAGTGTTCAAACGGTTCCTTATGAGAAAAGATGTATAATTTCACGAGTGGAATGCATACATCACAAAGCAGTTTCTCAGAAAGCTTCTCTCCAGTCTTTAACTGAAGATATTTCCTATTTCGCCACAGACCTGAATGTGCTCCCGAATGTCCCTTCACGTATCCATCCATGATGCAGTTTCAAAACTGAGTAATAGAAAGAAAGTCTTATCTATGCGAGAAGAATAGACATATCTATCACACAGCATTTTCACAGAAACCTTATTTCCAGTTTTTGTCTGAGGATATTTCCTTTTTCACTGTAGCCGTCCATATACTCCTGAATGTCCCCTGGTAGCATTTTCTCCAGATGCGATTCCCCAATCCTCTATGAAAAGAAAAGTATAACTCTGTGAGTGGAATGAACATGTCACAAAGCAGCTCCTCAGAAATCTTTGCTGCAGTATCTATCTGAATATGTTTCTGTTTCCACTGTAAGCTTCAAAATGCTCCCGAGTATCCATTATCTCGCTAAACTAAAACAGTGTTAGAATACTGCTCATTGAAAACAGAAGGTTAACTGCGTGAGTGGAATTCACGTGACCTAGAACAGTTTCACAGAAAGTGTTCTTTGGTTTTTACCGTAGGGTATTTCTTTTTCAGCATATTCTTAAGAGTGTTCCCAAATGTTCTTTCTCAGGGTCCACAGAAACAGTGATTTCAAACTACTCAATCCAAACAATGATTTAACTCTCTGAGATGAGCACACACATCACAAAGCAGTTGCTCTGAAAACTTCTCTACAGTTTTCATCGGAAGACATTATCTTTCTCACCAGAAGACTCCGGGCCCCACTAAATATCCCTTAACAGATTCCTCAAAGACAGAGATTCCAAACTGGGCAGTGTAGTGTAAGATTTAACTCTCTGAAGTGAATGTACACGTCAGAGAGCAGTTTCTAAGAACTTTTCTTTCTGAGTTTTATTTTCGGATATTTCACTTTTTGCCATAGTCTTCAATGTGCTGTAAAATATCACTTTCTCAGTTTTACAGGAACAGTGTTCAAACACTGCTCTATGAGAAAAGAGGTATAACTTTTTGAGTGAAACGCACACATCACAAAGTTCTTGCTCTTAAAGCTTCTCTCCAGTTTTCATCAAAAGACATTTCCTTTCTCATCACAAGCCCACGGGTGCCACTTATTATCCCTTCACAGATTCCTCAAAGACAGAGTTTCCATACTGGTCAATGTGGTGTAAGCTTTACCTCTCTGAAATGTAGGCACACGTCAGAGAGCCGTTTCTTGGAATGCTTTTTTCTGGGTTTTATTTCAGGATATTTCACTTTTCGCCATAGTCTTCCATTCGCTGCAAATAATTCTTTTTCAGTTTCAGAGGAACAGTGTTCAAACACTGCCTTATGAGAAAAGAGGTAAAACTCCCTGAGTGTAATGAACACAACACAAAGCAGTTTCTCAGAAAACTTCCCTCCAGTTTTTATATGAAGGCATTTCATATAAAAATGAATGAGCACAGACCTGAATGTGCTCCCGAATGTCCCTTCACAAATCCATCCATGATGCAGTTTCAAACTGTGGAATAGAAAGAAAGTTTTATCTATGTGAGATGAATAGACATATCTTTCCCAAAGCAATTTGATAGAAAGCTTCTTTCCAGTTTTTGTCTGAGGGTAATTCCTTTTTCACCATAACCATCCATATTCTCCTGAATGTCCCCTGGTCGCCTTTTCTCCAAACCTGATTCCCGAATCCTCTATGAGAAAAAAAGTATAACTCTTTCAGTGGAAAGTAAATGTCACAAAGAAGCTCCTCGGAAATCTTCTCTCCAGTATCTATCTGAAGATATTTCCATTTTCACCGTTAGCCTCAAAGTGCTCCCGAGTATCCCTTAGCTGACTAGCCTAAAACAGTGTAAGAATACTGCTCAATGAAAACAGAAGCTTAACTGTGCCAGTGGACTTCATGTGACCTAAAGCAGTTGCACAGAAAGTTTCCTTCTTTTTTATCGGAGGGTATTTCTTTTTCAGCATATTCTTAACAGCATACACAAATGTCCTTTTACGGGTTCAGCAGAAACAGTGATTTCAAACTTCTCAATCCAAATAATGATTTAACTCTATGAGATGAATACATACATCACAAAGCAGTGGCTCTGAAAGATTCTCTCCAGTTTTCATGGGAAGACGTTTCCTCTCTCACCACAAGCCTCCCTTCACAGATTCCTCAAAGACAGTGTTTCCAAACTGAGCAACGTAGTGTAAGCTTTCACTCTCTGAAATGAATGCACATGCCAGAGAGAAGTTTCTTGGAACGCTTCTTTCGGGGTTTTATTTCAGGATATTTCACGTTTGCCACAGTCTTCAATGCGCTGCAAAATATCACTTTTTCAGGTTTACAGGAACAGTGTTCAAACATTGCCTTATGAGAAAAGAGGTATACATTCCTGAGTGCATTGCACACATCACAAAACAGTTTCTCAGAAAGCTTCTCTCCAGTTTTTATCTGAAGATCTATCCTATTTCCCTACAGACCTGAATGCGCTTCCGAATGTCCCTTTGCTATTCCGTCCATGACGCAGTTTTAAAACTGTGTAATAGAGAGAAAGTTATATCTATGTGAAATGAATAGACATATCTACCACAAGGCAGTTTCACAGAAAACTTCCTTCCAGTTTTTGTCTGAGGATATTTCCTTTTTCACCATAGCCATCCATATAGTCCAGAATGTCCCCTGGTAGCGTTTTCCTCAAACGGGATTCCCCTATTCTCTATGAGAAGAAAAGTACACCTCTGTGATTGGAATGCACACGTCACAAAGCAGGTCCTCGGAAATCTTCTCTCCAGTATCTATCTGAAGATATTTCCATTTTCACCAGAAGCCTCAATGTACTCCCAAGTTACCCTTAGGTGATTAACCTAAAACAGTGTTAGAATGCTTCTCAATGAAAACAGAAGCTTAATCGTGTGAGGGAAATTCATGCAACCTAGAGCAGTTTCACACAAAGTTTCTTCTGGTTGTTATCAGAGGGTATTGCTTTTTCAGCATATTCTTAAGAGTGTTCCCAAATGTCCTCTCTCAGGTTCCACAGAAACAGTGATTTCAAACTGCTCAATCCAAAGAATGATTTAACTCTATGAGATTAAAACACACATCACAAAGCAGTTGCTCTCAAAGTTTCTCTCCAGTTTTCAACAGAAGACGTTTCCTTTCTCACCACAAGTCTCAGGGCGCCACTTAATATCCCTTCACAGATTCCTCAAAGACAGAGTTTCCAAACTGGGCAACGTAGTGTAAGCTTGAATTCTCTGAAATGAATGCACACGTCAGAGAGCGGTTTCTTACAAGGCTTCTTTCCGGATTTCTTTTCTGGGTTTTCACTTTTCACTATAGTCTTCAATGCGCTGCAAAATATCACCTTTTCAGTTTTACAGGAACAGTGTTCACACACTGCCTTATGAGGAAAGAGGTATAACTCCCTTAGTGGAATGCATATACCACAAAGCAGTTTCTCTGAAAGCTTCTCTCCAGTTTTTATTTGAAGATATGTCCTATTTCCCCAGAGCCATGAATGTGCTTCCGAATGTCCCTTCGCAAATCCATCCATGATGTAGTTTCAAAACTGTGTAATAGAAAGAAAGTTTTATCTATGTGAGATGAATAGACATATCTATTACAAAGCAGTTTCACAGAAAGATTCTTTCCAGTTTTTGTTGGAGGATATTTCCTTTTACAACATAGCCGTCCATATAATCCCGAAGGTTCCCTGGTAGCTTTTTCTCCAAATGACATTCCCCTACCATCTATGACAAGAAAAGTATAACTCTGTGCATGCAATACACACGTCACAAAGCAGCTTCTCAGAAATTTTCTCTGCAGTATCTATCTGAAGATATTTCCCTTATCATTGAAGCCCCAAGCGCTCCCGACTATCCCTTAACTGACTAACCTAAAACAGTGTGAGAATACTGCTTAATGAAAAGAGAAGCTTAACTGTGCGAGTGGACTTCACGTGACTTAGAGCAATTTCATTCAAAGTTTCCTTCTGGTTTTTATCAGAAGGTATTTCTTTTTCAGCATATTCTTAAGAGCGTTCCCAAATGTTCTTTCTCAGATTCCACAGAAACAATGATTTCAAACTGCTCAATCCAAAGAATGTTTTAACTCTATGAGATGAATACACACATCACAAAGCAGTTGCTCCGAAAGTTTCTCTCCAGTTTTCATCAGAAGATGTTTCCTTTCTCACCGCAAGTTTCCAGGCGTCAATAAATATGCCTTCACAGATTCCTCAAAGATGGAATTATCAAATTGGGCAACGAAATGTAAGTTTCAACTCTCTGAAATGAATGCACACGTCCAGAGAGCAGGTTTTTGCAAGGCTTCTTTCTGGGTTTTACTTCGGGATTTTCACTTTTCGCCATGGACTTCAATGTGCTGCAAAATATCAACTTTTCAGTTTACAGGAAGAATGTTCAAACACTGCCTTAAGAGAAAAGAGGCATAACTCGCTGAGTGGAATGCACACATCACAAAGCAGTTTTTCAGAAATCTTCACTCCAGTTTTTATATGAGTATATTTCCTATTTACCCACACTGTGAATGTGCTCCCAAATATCCCTTCGCAAATCCATCCATGACTCAGTTTCAAAACTGTGTAATAGAAACAAAGTTTTATCTCTGTAAGAAGAATACACATATCTATCACACAGCAGTTTCACATGTCACAAAGCAGCTCCTCGGAAATCTTCTCTCCAGTATCTATCTGAAGATATTTCCGTTTTCACCATAAACCTCCAAATGCTCCCGAGTATTTCTTAGCGGACTAACCCAAAACAGTGTTAGAATACTGCTCAATGAAAACAGAAGCTTAACTGTGTGAGTGGAGTTCACGTGAGCTAGAGTTTCACAGAAACTTTCCTTCTGGTTTTTATTGGAGGGTATTATTTTTTCAGTATATTCTTAATAGCATTCCCCATTGTCCTTTCTCAGGTTTCACAAAGACAGTTATTTCAAACTGCTCAATCCAAAGAATGATTTAACTCTTTGAAATGAATGCACACATCCCAAGGCAGTTTCTCCAAAAGCTTCTCTCCAGTTATCATTGGAATACTTTTCCTTTCTCACCACAAGATTCAGGCGCCACTTAATATCCCTTCATAGATTCCTCAAAGACAGAGTTTAAAAACTGGGCAACGTAGTGTAATCTTCAACTCTCTGAAATGAATGCCCACTTCAGAGAACTGTTTCTTGGAACACTTCTTTCAGGGTTTTATTTCAGGATATTTCACTTATCACCATAGTCTTCAATGCGCTGCAAAATATCACTTACTCAGTTTTACAGTAACAGTGTTCAAACACTGCCTTATGAGAAAAGAGGTATAACTCTCTGAGTGGAATGCACACATCACAGAGCAGTTTCTCAGAAAGTTTCTCTCTAGCTTTTATCTGGAGATATTTCCTATTTCCCCACAGGCCTGAATGTGCTCCCGAATGTCCCTTTGCGAATCCTTCCATGACGAAGTTTCAAAACCGCGTAATAGAAAGAAAGTTTTGTCTACGTGAGATGAATAGAAAAATCTATCACAAAGCAGTTTCACAGAAAGCTTCTTTCCAGTTTTTGTCTGTGGATACTTCCTTTTTCACCATAGCCATCATATACTCCTGAATGTCCCCTGGTAGTGTTTTCTCCAAACGGGATTCCTAAATCCTCTATGAGAAGAAAAGTATAAATCTGAATGGAAAGTATATGCCACAAAGCAGCTCCTCAGAAATCTTCTCTCCACTATCTATCTGAAGATATTTTCATTTTCACTGTAAGCCTCAAAGCGTTCCCGAGTATCCCTTAGCTGACTAACCTAAAAGAATGTTAGAATACTGCTCAAAGAAAACAGAAGGTTAACTGTGTGATTAGAATTCACATGACCTAGAGCAGTCTCACAGAATGTTTCCTTCTGGTTTTTATCAGAGGGTATTACTTTTTCAGCCTATTCCTAAGAGTGTTCCCAAAAATTGTTTCTCAGGTTACACAGATACAGTGATTTCAACCTGCTCAATCCAAAGAATGATTTAACTCTATGAGATGAATACTCACATCACAAAGCAGTTGATCAGAAAACTTCTCTCCAGTTTTCATTGGAAGACGTTTCCTTTCTCACTGCAAGCCTCTGGGCACCACTTAATATGCCTTCACAAATTACTCAAAGACAGAGTTTCCAAACTGGGCAGAGTAGTGTAAGCTTTAAGTCTCTGAAATGAAGGCACACGTCTGAGAACAGTTTCTTGGGATGTTTCTTTCTGGTGTATATTTCAGGATCTTTCACTTTCCGAAATTGTCTTCAATGCACTGCAAAATATCACTTTTTCAGTTTTACAGGAACAGTGTTCAAACACTGCCTTATGAGAAAAGAGATATAACTCCCTGAGGGGTATGCACACATCACAAAGCAGTCTCTCAAAAAGATTGTCTTCTGTTCTTTCTGAAGATATCACCTAATTCACCTAAAACCTGAATGTGCTCCCTAATGTCCCTTTGTTAATTGGTCCATGACGCCGATTCAAAAGTGTGTAATAGAAAGAAAGTTTTTTCTATGTGAGATGAATTGACATTTCTATCCCTAAGTAATTCACAGAAAGCTTCTTTCCAGTTTTTGAGAGAGGATAATTTCTTTTTCACCATAGCCGTCCATATACTCCCGAATGTTCCCTGGTAACTATTTCTCCAAACGGAGTTCACCAATCGTCTATGAGAAGAAAGGTAAAACTCTGTGAGTGGAATGCACACATCACAAAGCAACTCTTCGGAAATCTTCGCTCCAGTATCTATCTGAAGATATTTCCGTTTTCACCGTAAGCCTCAAAGTGCTCCCGAGTATCCCTTAGCTGAGTAACCTAAACAGTGTTAGATTACTGTTCAACGAAAACAGAAATTTAACTGTGCGATGGAATGGTTTTTTTCAGAGGGTATTTCTTTCTCAGGATATTCTTAAGAATGTTCCCAAATGCCCTTTCCCAGGTTCCACTAAAACAGTGATTTCAAACTCCTCAATCCAAAGAATGATTTAACTCTATGAGATGAATACACACATCTAAAGCAGTTGCTCCAAAAGCTTCTCTCCAGTTTTCAGTGGAAGACGTTTCCTTCCTCACCAAAAGCCTCCAGGCGCAACTTAATATCTCTTCACAGATTCCTAAAAGACAGAGTTTCCAAACTGGGCAAAGTAGTGTAAGCTTTAACCCTCTGAAGTGAATGCACACTTCAGAGAGCCGTTTCTGGGAAGGCTTCTTTCTGGGTTCTATTTCAGGATATTTCACTTTTCACCATAGACTTCAATGTGCTGCAAAATACCACTTTTTCAGTTTTCCAGGAGTTTCGTTCAAAAACTGCCTTATGGGAAAAGAGGTGTAACTACCTGAGTGGAATGCACACATCACAGTGCAGTTTCACAGATAACTTCTCTCCAGTTTTTATCTGAAGGTATTTCCTATTTTCCCAAAGGCCTAAATGTGCTCCCTAATGTCCCATCATGAATCCTTCTGTGATGCAGTTTCAAAACTGCATAATAGAAAGATTTATCTATGTGAGATGAATAGATATATCTATCACAAAGCAGTTTCACAGAAAGCTTCTTTCCAGTTTTTGTCTGGGGATATTTCCTACTTCTCCATAGCCATCCATATACTCCCGAGAGTCCCCTGATAGCTTTTCTTCCAAACGGGATTCCCTAGTTCTCTATGAGAACAAAGTTATAACTCTGTGAGTGGAATGCACGTCACAAAGGAGCTCCTCAGAAATCTTCTCTGCAGTATGTATGTGAAGATATTTTCGTTTTCACCATTAGACTGAAAGTACTTCCAGGTATCCCTTAGCTGACTCACCTAAAACAGTGTTAGAATACTGCTCAACGAAAGCAGAAGCTTAATTGTATGAGTGGAATTCAAGTGACCTAGAGCAGTTTCACAGAAAGGTTCCTACTGTTTTTTATCGGAGGGTATTTCTTTCTCAGAATATAATTAAGCGCGTTCCCAAATGTCCTTTCTCAGGTTCCACAGAAACAGTGACTTCAAACTGCTCAATACAAAGAATGATTTCACTCAATGAAATGAATACACACAACACAAAGCAGTTGCTCCGAAAGCTTCTCTCCAGTTTTCATTGGAAGATGTTTGCTTTCTCACCGCTAATAGTCTGGATGTCTCTTAATATCCCTTCACAGATTCCTCAAAGACAGAGTTTCCAAACTGGCAACGTAGTGTAAGCTTTAACTCTCTGAAATGAATGCACACGTCAGAGAGCAGATTCTTGGAATGCTTCCTTCTGGGTTTTATTTCAGGATATTTCACTTTTCGCTATAGTCTTCAATGCGCTGCAAAATATCAGTTTTTCAGTTATACAGGAACATTGTTCAAACACTGCCTTATGAGAAAAGAGGTAAAACTTCCTGAATGGAGTGCATACATCACAAAGCAGTTCTCAGAAAGCTTCTCTCCAGTTTTTATCTGAAGATATCTCCTATTTCCCCACAGGCAAGAATGTGCTCCCGAATGTCCCTTCATGAATCCGTCAATGATGCAGTTTCAAAACTGTGTCATAGAAAGAAAGTTTTATGCATGTGAGATGAATAAACATATCTATCGCAAAGCAGTTTCACAGAAAGCTTCTTTTCAGTTTTTGTTTGAGGATATTTCCTTTTTCAATATAGCCGTCCATATACTCCCGATTATCCCCTGGTAGCTTTTTACCCAAACGGGATTACTCTATCCTCTATGAGAAGAAAAGTATAACTCTGTGAGTGGAATGCACACGTCACAAAGCAGCTCCTTGGAAATCTTCTCTACAGTATCTATCTGAAGATATTTCCGTTTCATCATAAGCATTAAAGCGCTCCCAACTATCCCTTAGCTGACTAAACCAAAACAGTGTTAGATTACTTCTCAATGAAAACAGAAGCTTATCTCTGTGAGTGGACTTAAAGTAACCTAGAGCAGTTTCACAGAAAGTTTCCTTCTGGTTTTTATCAGAGAGTATTTCTTTTTCAGCATATTCTTAAAAGCATTCCCAAATGTCCTTTCTCAGTTTCAACAGAAACAGTGATTTCAAACTGCTCAATCCACAGAAAGAATTAACTCTATGAGATGACGACACACATCGCAAAGCAGTTGCTCCAAAAGCTTCTCTCCAGTTTCCATCGGAAGACGTTTCCTTTCTCACCACAAGCCCACGGACACCACTTCATATCTCTTCACAGATTCCTCAAAGACAGAGTTTCCAAACTGGGCAAGGTAGCATAAGTTTCAACTCTCTGAAATGAATGCACACGTCAGAGAGCAGTTTCTTGGAATGCTACTTTCTGGGGTTTATTTCAGGATATTTCACTTTTCGCCATTGTCATCAAGGTGCTGCAAAGTATCACATTTGCAGCTTTACAGGAACAGTGTTCAAACACTGCCTTATGAGAAAAAAGGTATAACTCACTGAGAAGAATGCAAACATCACAAAGCAGTTTCTCAGAAAGCTTCTCTCCAGTCTTTATCTGAAGATATTTTCTATTTCCCCACAGGCCTGTATGTGCTCTCGAATGTCCCTTTGCGTATCCGTCCATGTTGCAGTTTCAAAACTTTGTAATAGAAAGAAAGTCTTATACATGCGAGATGAATAGACATATCTATCACATAGCAGTTTCACAGAAACCTTCTTTCCAGTGGTTGTCTGAGGATATTTCCTTTTTCAACATAGCCATCCATAAACTCACGAATGTCTCCTGGTACCTTTTTATCCACACGGGATTCCCCAATCCACTATGAGAAGAAAAATAGAATTCTGTGAGTGGAATGTTAAGGTCACAAACAGCTCGTCGGAAATCTTCATTGCAGTATCTATCTAAATATATTTTGGTTTCCACTGTAAGCTTCAAAACGCTCCCGAGTATCCCTTATCTGACTAACCTAAAACAGTGTTAGAATACTACTCAATGAAAACAGAATCGTAACTGTGTGAGTGGACTTCACGTGACCTAGAGCAGTTTCACAGAAAGGTTCCTTCTGGTTTTTAACGGAGGGTATTTTTTTTCAGTATATTCTTAAGAGCGTTCCCAAATGTCCTTTCTCAGGTTCCACAGAAACAGTGATTTCAAACTGCTCATTACAAAGAATGATTTAACTCTATGATATGAATACACACATCACAAAGCAGGTGGTACCTAACCTTCTCTCAAGTTTTCATCAGAAGATATTTCCTTTTTCACCACATGCCTCCAGGCGCCACTTAATATCACTTCCCAGATTCCTCAAAGACAGAGTTTACAAACTTGGAAACGTAGTGTAAGCTTTAACTCTCTGACATGAATGCACACGTCAGAGAGCAGTTTCTTGGAGTACTTTTTTCTGGGTTTTATTTCAGGATATTTCACTTTTTGCCATAGTCTTCAATGCGCTGCAAAATATCACTTTTTCAGCTTTACAGGAACTGTGTTCAAAACTGCATTATGAGAAAAGAGGTAAAACTCAAAGATAGAGTTTCTAAACTGGGCAATGTAGTGTAAGCTTTAACTCTCTGAAATGAATGCACACGTGAGAGAGCAGTTTCTTGGAATGCTTCTTTCTGGGTTTTACTTCAGGATATTTCACTTTTTGCCATACTCTTTAAAACACTGCAAAGTATCTCTTTTTCAGTTTTACAGGAGCAGTGTTCAAACACTGACTTATGAGTAAAGAGGTATAACTCCCTGAGTGGAATGCACCCATCACAAAGCAGTTTCTCAGAAAGCTTCTCTCCATTTTTTATCTGCAGATATCTCCTATTACCCAATAAGTCTTAATGTACTCCCAAATGTCCCTTCACGAATCTGTCCATGACGCAGTTTCAAAACTGTGTCATAGAAGGAAAGTTTTCTCTATGTGAGACTAATAGACATATCTATCACAAAGCAGTTTCACAGAAATCTTCTTTCCAGTTTGTGTCTGAGGATAGTTCCTTTTTCACCATTGCCGTCCATATACTCCCGAATGTCCCCTGGTAACGTTTTTCCAAACTGGATTCCCCAATCCTCTATGAGAAGAAAAGTGTATATCTGTGAGTGGAATGCGCACGTCACAAAGCAACTTCTCGGAAATGTTCTCTCCAGTATCTGTCTGAGGATATTTCCGCTTTCACCATAAGCCACAAAGCACTCCAGACTATCCCTTAGCTGACTAACATAAAACAGTGTTAGAATACTGCATATTGAAAACAGAAGCTTAATTGTGTGAGTGGAATTCACGTGACCTAGAGCAATTTCATAGAAAGTTTCCTTCTGGTTTTCATCGGAGGGTATTTATATTTCAGTGTGTTCTGAAGAGCATTCCAAATGTCCTTTCTCAGTTTCCACAGAAACAGTGATTTCAAACTGCTCAATCCAAAGAATGATTTAACTCTATGAGATTAATACACGCATCACAAAGCTGTTGCTCTGAAAGCTTCCCTTGTTTTCATCGGAAAAGGTTTCCTTTCTCAACACAAGTTTCCAGGCGCCACATAATATCCCTTCACAGATTCCTCAAAGACAGAGTTTCCAAACTGGGCAACGTAGTGTAAAATTAACTCTCTGAAATGAATGCTGACTTCAGAGAGCAATTTCTTGGAACGCTTCTTTCTGGGTTTTATTTCCGGACATTTCACTTTTTGCCATAGTTTTCAATGTGCTGCAAAATCTCACTTTTTCAGTTTTACAGGAACAGTGTTCAAACACTGCCTTATGAGAAAAGATGTATAACTCCCTGAGTGGAACGTGCACATCACAAAGCCATTTCTCAGAAAGCTTCTCTCCAGTTTTTATCTGAAGATATTTCCTATTTCCCCCAGGCCTGAATGTGCTCCTGAATGTCCCTTCGCAAATCCGTCCATGATGCAGTTGCAAAATTGTGTAATAGAAAGAAAGTTGTGTCTATGTGAAATGAATAGACATATCTATCACAAAGCAGTTTCACAGAAAGCTTCTTTCCAGTTTTTGTCTGAGGTTATTTCCTTGTTCACCGTGGCCGTCCATATACTCCCGAATTTCCCCTTTTAGCGTTTTCTCCAAACGGGATTCCCAATCCTCGAAGAGAAGAAAGGTATAACTCTGTGAGTGGAATGCATACATCACAAAGCAGCTCCTCGGAAATCTTCTCTCCAGTATCTGTCTGAAGATATTTCCATATTCATCACAAGCCTCAAAGCACTCCCGAGTATCCCTTAGCTGACTCACCTAAAACAGTGTTAGAATACTGCTCAGTGAAAACAGAAGCTTAACTGTGCGAGTGGTCTTCACGTGACCTAGTTCACTTTCACAGAAAGTTGTCTTCTGGTTTTTATTGGAGGGTGTTACTTCTTCAGCATATTCTTAAGAGTGTTCCCAAATTTCCTTTCTCAGGTTCCACAGAAACAGTGATTTCAAACTGCTCAATCCAAAGAGCAATTTAACTCTATGAGATGAATACACACATCACAAAGCAGTTGCTCTGAAAGCTTGTCTCCAGTTTTCATTGGAAGACGTTTCCTTTCACACCACAAGCCTCCTGGCTCCACTTAATATCCCTTCATAGATTTCTAAAAGACAGAGTTTCCAAACTGTGCACTGTAGTGTAAGCTATAACTCTCTGAATTGAATGCAGACATCAGAGAGCAGAGTCTTGCAATGCTTCTTTCTGGGTTTTTTTTCCGGATATTTCACTTTTCACCATAGTCTTCTGTGCACTGCAAAATATCTCTTTTTCAGTTTTACAGGAACAGTGTTCAAACACTGTGTTATGAGAAAAGAGGTATAACTCCCTTAGTGGAATGCACACATCACAAACCAGTGTATCAGAAAGCTTCTCTCCAGTTTTTATCCGAAGATATCTTCTATTTCCCCATAGGCCTGAGTGTGCTCCCAAATGTCCCTTCAGAAATCCGTCCATGATGCAGTTTCAAAACTGCATAATAGAAGGAAGTTTTATCTATGTGAGATGAATAGATATATCAATCACAAAGCAGTTTCCCAGAAAGCTCCTGTCCAGATTTTGTCTGAGGATACTTTTTTTTTCACCATAGCTGTCCATATACTCCCAAATGTCCCCTGGTAGCGTTTTTTCAAACGGGATTCCCCAATCCTCTGTCAGAAGAAAGATATAACTCTGTGAGTGCAATGCACACGTCACAAAGTAGCTCCTCAGAAATCTTCTCTCCAGTATCTATCTGAGGAAATTTCCGTTTTCACCATAAGCCTCAAAGAAATTTCCATTTTCACGGTAAGCCTCAAAGTGGCCTCAAAGCTAAACAGTGTTAGAATACTGTTCAAAGAAAACAGAAATTTAACTGTATGGTGAAATTCACGTGACCTAGAGCAGTTTCAAAGAAAGTTTCCTCCTGGTTTTTATTGGAGGGTATTTCTTTCTCAGCATATTCTTAAGACCTTTCCCAAATGCCCTTTCTCATGTTCCACAGAAACAGTGATTTCAAACTGCTCAATCCAAAGAATGATTTAACTCTATAACTCTATGAGATGAATACACACATCACAAAGCAGTTGCTCTGAACGCTTCTCTCCAGTTTTCATTGGAACCCGTTTTCTTTCTCATCACAAGCCTCCGGGTGCGACTTAGTATCCCTTCACAGATTCTTCAAAGGCAGAGTTTCCAAACTGGGCAACGTAGTGGAAGCTTTAACTCTCTGAACTGAATGCACACGTCAGAGACTAGTTTCTCGAAATGCTTTATTCTGGGTTTTATTTCTGGATATCTCCCTTTTCACCATAGTCCTTGATGCACTGCAAAATATCAGTTTTTCAGTTTTACAGGAACAGTGTTCAAACACTACCTTATGAGAAAAGAGGTATAACTCCCTTAGTGGAAAACAAACTTCACAAAGCCGTTTCTCAGAAAGCTTCTGTATAGTTTTTATCTGAAGATATATCCTATTTCTCCACAGGCCAGAATGTGCTCCCAAAAGTCCCTTCGTGAATCCGTAATGACGCAGCTTCAAAACTACGTAATCGAAAGAAAGTTTTATCTGTGTGAGATGCATAGACATATCTATCACCAAGTAGTTTCAGAGAAAGCTTCTTTCCAGTTTTTGTAGGAGGATGCTTCCTTTTTCACCATAGCCTTCCATATACTCCCGAATGTCACCTGGTAGCTTTTTCTCCAAATGGGATTCCCCGATCCTCTATGAGAAGAAAGGGATAACTCTGTGAGTGGAATGCACATGTCACAAAACAGTTCATCAAAAATATTCTCTCCAGTGTCCCTATGAATCTATTTCCATTTTCACCATAAGCCTCAAAGCACTTCCGAGTATCCCTTAGCTGACAAACCTAAAAGAGTGTTAGACTACTGCTCAAAGAAAATAGAAGCTTAACTGTGCGAGTGGAATTCATGTGACCAAGAGCAGTTTCAGAGAAAGTTTACTTCTCGTTATCATCAGAGGGTATTACCTTTTCAGCATACTCTTAAGAGAGTTCCCAAATGTCCCTTTTCAAGCTTCCACAGAAACAGTGATTTCAAACTCCTCAATGCAAAGAATGATTTACTCTATGAGATGAATACACACATGACAAAGCAGTTGCTCTGAAAGATTTTCTTCACTTTTCATCGGAAGACGTTTCCTTTCTCACCACAAAACTCCAGGCGCAAATAAATATTACTTCACAGATTCCTCAAAGACAGAGTTTCCAAACTGGGAAATGTGGTGTAAGATTCAACTCTCTGAAATGAATGCACACGTCATAGAACAGTTTCTAGGAATGCTTCTTTCTTGGTTTTGTTTCAGGATATTTCACTATTCGCCATAGTCTTCAATGTGCTGCAAAATATCACTTTTTCGGCTTTACAGGAAGAGTGTTAAACCACTGCCTTATGAGAAAAGAGGTATAACTCCATGAGTGGAATACACATGTCACAATGTAGCTCCTCGGAAATCTCTCCAGTTTCCATCTGAAGATATTTCCGTTTTCACCGTAATCCTCAAAGCGCTCCCGAGTATCCTTTGGCTAACTAACCTAAAACAGTGTTAGAATACTACTCAATGAAAACAGAAGCTTAACTGAACGAGTGGAATTCACGTGACCCAGAGTAGTTTCACAGAAAGTTTTCTTCTGGTTTCTATCAGATTGTATTTCTTTTTCAGCATATTCTTAAGAACATTCCCAAATGTCCTTTCACAGGTTCCACAGAAAGAGTGATTTCAGGCTGCTCAATCCTAAGATTGATTTAACTCTATGAGATAAATGCACTCATCACAAAGTAGTTGCTCTGAAAGCTTCTCTCCAGTTTTCATTGGAAGACGTTTCCTTTCTCACCACAACTCTCCGGGCACCACTTTATATCCCATCACAGATTCCCCAAAGACAGAGTTTCGAAACTGGGCAATGTAGTGTAAGCTTTAACTCTCTGAAGAGAATGCACACGTCAGAGAGCAGTTTCTTGAAACACTTCTTTCTGGGTTTTATTTCAGGGTATTTCACTTTTCGCCATAGTCTTCAATGCGTTTAAAAATATCACTTTTTCAATTTTACAGGAACAGTGTTCAAACACTGTCTTATGAGAAAAAAGGTATAACTCCCTGAGTGGATAGCACACATCACAAAGCAGTTTCTCAGAAAGCTTCTCTCCAGTTTTCATCTGGAGATATTTCCAATCTCCCCACAGGCCTGAAGGTGATCCCGAATGTCTCTTCATGAATCCAACCATGACGAAGTTTCAAAACTGTGTAGTACAATGAAATATTTTTCTATGTAAGATGAACAGAAATATCTATCACAAAGTAGTTTCACAGAAAGCCTCTGTCCAATTTTTGTCTGAGGATACTTTTTTTTCATCATAGCTGTCCATATACTCCCAAATATTCCCTTTTAGCCTTTTATCCAAACGGGATTCCCCAATCCTCAGTGAGAAGAAAGATATAACTCTGTGAGTGCAATGCACACATCACAAAGCATCTCCTCAGAAATCTTCTCTCCAGTATCTATCTGAAGAAATTTCCATTTTCACCGTAAGCCTCAAAGAAATTTCCGTTTTCACCATAAGCCTCAAAGTGCTCCCAAATATCCCTTAGCTGACCAACCTAAAACAGTGTTAGAATACTGCTCAATGAAAACAGAAGCTTAACAGTACTAGTGAACTTCACGTGGCCTAGAGCAGTTTCACGGAAAGTTTCCTTCTGCATTTTTTCAGAGGGTATTTCTTTCTCAGCGTATTCTTAAGAGCATCCCCAAATGCCCTTTCTCAGGTTCCACAGAAAAAATGATTTCAAGCTGCTCAATCCAAAGAATTATTTAACTCTATGGGATGAATACACACATCACAAAGCAGTTGCTCCGAAAGCTTCTCTCCAGTTTTCAAAGGAAGACGTTCTCACCACAAGCCACTGGGAGCCACTTAATATTCCTTCACAGATTCCTCAAAGACAGAGTTTTCATACTGGAAAACGAAGGGTAAGCTTTTACTCTCTGAAATGAATTTACATGTCAGAGAGCAGTTTCTTGGAACGCTTCTCTCTGAGTTTTATTTCAGTATTCAATGCACTTCAGAGAGTTAAATTCGCCATAGTCTTCAATGCACTTCAAAGTATGACTTTTTCAGTTTTACAGAAACAGGGTTCAAACACTGCCTTATGACAAAAGAGCTATATATCCCTGAGTGGAAGGCACACTTCACAAAGCAGTTTCTCAGAAAGCTTCTCTACAGTTCTTAATCTGGAGATATTTCCTATTCACCACAGGCCAGAAAATGCACCTGAATGTCCCTTCGTGAATCTGTTCATGACACAGGTTCAAAACTGCGTAATAGAAATAACGTTTTATCTATGTGAGATGAATAGACATATCTATCACAAACCAGTTTCACAGAAAGCTTCCTTTCAGTTTTTTTTTCTGAGAATACTCCCTTTTTCACCAGAGCCGTCCATATACTTCCGAATGTCCCTGGTAGCGTTTTGTGCAAATGGGATTCCCAAACCTCTATGAGAAGAAAAGTATAACTCTGTGAGGGTAATGCACACATCACAAAGCAAGTCCTCGGTAATCTTCTCTCTAGTATCTATCTGAAGATGTTTCCATTTTCACCAGAAGCCTCAAAGTGCTCCTGAGCATCCCTTAGCTGACTATCCCAAAACGGTGTTAGAATACTGCTCAATGAAAACGGAAGCTTAACTGTGCGAGTGGAGTTCACGTGACCTAGAGTAGTTTCACAGAAAGTTTCCTTCTAGTTTTTATCAGAGGGTATTTCTTTTTCAGCATATTCTTGAGAGCATTCCCAAATGTACTTTCTCAGGTTCCACTGTAACAGTGATTTCAAACTTCTCAATCTAAAAAATGATTTAACTCTTTGATATGAATACATACATGACAAAGCAGTTGCTCCAAAAGCTTCTCTTCTGTTTTCATTGGAAGACGTTTCCTCTCTCACCACAAGCCTCTGGGAACCACTTAATATCTCTTCACAGGTTCCTCAAAGAAAGTTTCCAAACAGGGCAACGTAGTGTAAGCTTTAACACTATGAAATGAATGCAGACGTCAGAAAGCAGTTTCTTGGAATGCTTCTTTCTGTTTTTATTTCAGGATATTTCACTTTCCGCCACAGTCTTCAATGCACTGCAAAATATCACTTTTTCAGATTTACAGGAACAGTGTTGAAACACTACCTTATGAGAAAAGAGGTATAAGTCCCTGAGTGGAGTGCACACATCAGAAAGCAGTTTCTCAGAAAGCTTCTCTCCAGTTTTTATCTGAAGATATCTCCTATTTCCCCACAGGCCTCAATGAGCTCCCAAATGTCCCTTTGCGAATCTGTCCATGACACAGTTTCAAAACTACATAATAGTAAGAAAGTTTTATCTATGTGATATGAATGTACATATCTATCACAAAGCAGTTTCACAGAAAGCTTCTTTCCAGTTTCTGTCTGAGGATATTTCCTTTTTCACCATAGCCGTGTATATACACCCAATTGTCTTCTGGTAGCCTTTACTCCAAACGGGATTCCCCAGTCCTCTATGAGAAGAAAAGTATATTTCTGTGAATGGAAAGCACACATCACAAAGCAGTTCCTCGGAAATCTTCTCCCCAGTTTTAATCGGAAGATATTTCCTTTTTCACCATAAGCATTAAAGGGTACCCAAATATCACTTCACAAACTAAACAAAAACAGTGTTAGAAAACTGCACAATGAAAATCGAGGCTTAATTGTGTGAGTGGAATTCACGTGACCTAGAGCAGTTTCACAGAAATTTTCTTTGGTTTTTATCGGAGGGTATTTCTTTTTCAGCATATTCTTAAGAGCATTCCCAAATGTCCTTTCTCAGGTTCCACAGAAACAGTGATTTCAAACTCCTCAATTCAAACAATGATTTAACTCTATGAGATGAATACACACATCACAAAACAGTTGTTCCAAAAGATTCTTCACAGATTCCTCAAAGGCAGACTTTTCAAACAGAGCAATGTAGTGTAAGCTTTAACTCTCTGAAATGAATACACACGTCAGAGAGCAGTTTCTAAGAATGTTTCTTTCATGGTTTTATTACTGGATATTTCACTTTTCACCATAGTCTACAATGCACGGCAAAATATCACTTTTTCACTTTTACAGAAACAGTGTTCAAACGCTGCCTTAGGAGAAAAGGGTTATAACTTCCTGAGTGGAATGCACACATCAAAAAGCAGTTTCTCAGAAAGCTTCTCTCCACTTTTTATTTGAAGATATCTCCTATTTCCCCACAAGCCTGAATGTGCTCCCAAATGTCCCTTCTCGAATCCATCCATAATGCAGTATCAGAGCTACCTAATAGAAAGAAAGTTTTATCTATGTGAGATGAATAGACATATCTATCTATCACAAAGCAGTTTCACAGAAAGCTTCCTTCCAGTTTTTGTTTGATAAAATTTCCTTTTTCACCACAGCCATCCATATACTCCCAAATGTCCCCTGGTAGCTTTTTCTCCAAACACGATTCTTGAATCGTCTATAAGAAGAAAAGTATGACTCTGTGAGTGGAATGCACACGTCACAAAGCAGCTCCTGGGAAATCTTCTCTCAAGTATCTGTCTGAAGATATTTCCATTTTCTCCATAAACCTCAAATCTCTCCCAGGTATTCTTTAGCTGACTAATCTAAAACGGTGTTAGAATACTGCTCAATGAAAACGGAAGCTTAAATTTGCAAGTGGACATTACGTGATGTAGATTAGTTTCACAGAAAGTTTCTTTCTGGTTGTTATCAGAGGGTATGTTTTTCAGCATATTCTTAAGAGCATTCCCAAATGTCCCTTCTCAGGTTCCACAGAAACAGTGAGTTCAAACTGCTCAATCAAAAGAATGACTTAATTCTATGAGATGAATACACACAGCACAAAGCAGTTGCTCTGAAAGCTTCACTCCAGTTTTCATCGGAAGACGTTTCCTTTCTCACCACAAGCCTCTGGGCACCCCTTAATATCCCTTCAGAGTATCCTCAAAGACAGAGTTTCCAAACTGGGTAATGTAGTGTAAGCTTTAACTCTCTGAAAAGAATGCACAAGTCAGAGAACAGTTTCTTGGAATGCTTCCTTCTGGGTTTTATTTCAGGATATTTCACTTTTCGAAATAGTTTTCAATGCCCTGCAAAATATCACTTTTTCAGTTTACTGTAACAGTGTTCAAACCCTGCCTTATGAGAAAAGAGGTATAACTCACTGAGTGGAACACACACATCACAAAGCAGTCTCCCATAAAGCTTCTTTTCAGTTTTTATCTGAAGATATCTCCTTTTTCACTGTAGGCATGAATGTCGTCCTGAAAGTCCTTTCACAAATCCATCCATGACGCAGTATCAAAACTGCGTAATAGAAATAGTTTTAGCTATATGAGATGAATAGACATATTTATCCCAAAACAGTTTCAGAGAAAGCTTCTTACCAGTTTTTGCCTGAGGGTATTTCTTCTTCTCCATACTCATCCGTATACTCCTGAATGCCCCTGGTAGCGTTTTCTCCAAACGGGATTCCCCAACCCTGTATGAGAAGAAAAGTATAACTCTGTGAGGGGAATGCACACATCACAAAGCAGCTCCTCGGGAATCTTCTCTCCAGTATCTATCTGAAGATATTTCTGCTTTCATTGTAAGCCTCAAAGCACTCCCGAGTATCTCTTAGTTGAGTAACATAAAACAGTGTTAGAATACTGCTCAATGAAAACAGAAGCTAAACTGTTTGAGTGGACTTCACATGACCTATAGCAGTTTCTCAGAAAGTTTCCTTCTGGTTTTTATCAGAGGGTATTTCTTTTTCAGCATATTCTTAATAGCGATCCCAAATGTCCTTTCTCAGGTTCCACAGAAACAGTGATTTGAAACTGCTCAATCCAAGTATGATTTTGCTCTATGAGATGAATACACGCATCACAAAGCAGTAGCCCTAAAGCTTCTCTCCAGTTTTCATCAAAGGGCGTTTCCTTTCACACCACAAGTCTCCGGGCGCCACTTAATATCCCTTCACAGATTCCTCAAAGACAGATTTTCCAAACTGGGCAACGTAGTGTAAGCTTTAACCCTTTGAAGTGAATGCACACCTCAGAGAGCAGTTTCTTGGAATGCTTCTTTTTGGGTTTTATTTCCGGATATTTCACTTTTTGCCATAGTTTTCAAGGTGCCGCAATATATCACATTTTCAGTTTTACAAGAACAGTGTTCAAACACTTCCTTAAGAGAAAAGAGGTATAACTCTCTGAGTGGAATGTATGCATCACAAAGCAGTTTCTCAAAAAGATTCTTTCCAGTTTTGTCTGAGGATATCTCCAATTTCTCCATGGGCCTGAATAATCTCCTGAGTGTCACTTCGTGAATCTGTCTATGACACTGTTTCAAAACTGTGTAATAGAAAGAAAGTTTTATCTATGTGAGATGAATAGACATATCTGTCACAAAGCAGTTTCACAGAAAGCTTCTTTCCAGTTTTGTCTGAGGACATTTCATTTTTCAACATTGCCATCCATATACATGCGAATGTCCCCGGTAACTATTTCTCCAAACGGGATGCCCCAATACTCTATGAGAAGAAAAGTATAATTCTGTGAGTGGAATGCACATGTCAAAAAGCAACTCCTCCGAATTCTTCTCTCCATTATCTATTTGAAGATATTTCCGTTTTCACCATAAGCCTCAAAGCGCTCCCGAGTATCCCTTAGATGACTAACCTAAAATGGTGTTAGAATACTGCTCAATGAAAACAGAAGCTTAACTGTGCGAGTGGACTTCACGCGACCTAGAGCAGTTTCACAGAAAGTTTCCTTCTGGTTTTTATTGGAGGGTATTTCTTTCTCATCATATTTTTAAGAGCGTTTCCAAATGTCCTTTCAGAGGTTCCACAGAAACAGTGCTTTCAAACTGCTCAATCCAAAGAATGATTTAACTCTAAGGGATGAATACACACATCAGAAAACAGTTGCACCAAAAGCTTCTCTCCAGTTTTCAACAGAAGACGTTTCCTTTCTCAACACAAGCTTCCGTGTGCCACTTAATATCCCTTCCCAGATTCCTCAAAGACCGAGATTTCAAACTGGGCAACGTAGTATAACCTTTAACACTCTGAAATGAATGCACAGGTCAGAGAGCAGATTCTTGGATCGCCTCTTTCTTGGTTTTAGTTCCGGATGATCCACTTTTCCTCACAGTCTTCAATGCACTGCAAAATATCACTTTTTGAGTTTTACAGGAACAGTGTTCAAACACTGCCTTATGAGAAAAGAGATATAAACCTCGGAGTGGAATGCACACATTGCAAAGCAGTTGCTCAGAAATTTTCTCTCCAGTATTTATCAAGAGATATTTCCTATTTACCCACAGGCCTGAAAGTGCTCCCGAATGTCCCTTCACAAATCCATCCAAGACACAGTTTCAAAACTGCGTAATAGAAAGAAAGATTTTTCTATGTGAGATGACTAGCCATATGTATCACAAAGCAGTTTCACAGAACGCTTCTTGCCAGTTTTTGTCTGAGGATACTTCTTTTTTCACCATAGCCATCCAAATACTCCCGAATGTCACCTGGTAGCGTTTTCTCCAAACGGGATTCCCCAATCCTCTACGAAAGAAAAGTACAACCATGTGAGTGGAATGCACACATCCCAAAGCAGTTCCTCGGAAATATTCTGTCCAGTGTCTCCCTGAAGGTATTTCTGTGTTCACCATAAGCCTCAAAGTGCTCCCAAGTATCCCTTAGGGGATTAACCTAAAAGAGTGTTAGAATACTGCTCAACGAAAACAGAAGCTTAATTGTGCGAATGGACTTCAGGTGACTTAGGGCGCTTTCACAGAAAGTTTCCTTCTGGTTTTAATCACAAGGAATTTTTTTTTTCAGCATATTCTTAGAGCGTTCCCAAAAGTCCTTTCTCAGCTTCCAAATAAACAGTGATTTCAAACTGCTCAATCCAAAGAATGATTTAACTCTATGAGATGAACACACACATTACAAATCGGTTGCTCCGAAACCTTCTTTACAGTCTTCATCGGAAGACGTTTCATTTCCCACCAGAAGCCTCCTGATGCCACCTAATATCCCTTCACAGATTCCTCAAAGACAGAATTTCCAAATTGGGCAAAGTAGTGCCAGCTTTAACTCTCTGAAATGAATGCACATGTCAGAGAGGAGTTTCTTGGAACACATCTTTCTGGGTTTTATTTCAGGATATTTCACTTTTCACCATAGTTTTCAATGTGCTGCAAAATATCACTTTCTCAGTTTCGCAGGAACCGTGATCAAACACTGCCTTATGAGAAAAGAGGTATAACTCCCTGAGTGGAATGCCCACATCACAGAGCAGTTTGAGAGAAAGCATCTCTCCAGTATTTATCTGGAGATATTTCCTATTACCCCACAGGCCTGAATGTGCTCCCAATGTCCCTTCTCGAATCCGTCCATGACGCGCTTTCAAAACTGCATAATAGAAAGAAAGTTTTATCTATGTGAGATGAAAAGACGTATCTATCACAAAGCAATTCACAGAAAGCTTCTTTCCAGTTTCTGTCTGAGGATATTTCTTTTTTCACCACAGTCATCAATATACTCAAGAATGTCCCCTGGTAACATTTTCTCCAAATGGGATTCCCCAATCCTCCATGAGAAGAAAAGTTTAAATCTGGGAGAGCAATACACACGTAACAAAGCAGGTCCTCAGAAATCTCTCCAGTATCTGCCTGAACAGATTTCCATTTTCACCGTTAGCCTCAAAGCACTCCCAAGTATCCCTTAGCTGAATAACGTAAAACAGTGTTAGAATATAGCTCAATGAAAACAGAAGTTTAACTGTGTGAGTGGACTTCACGTGACGTACAGTGGTTTCACAGAAAGTTTCACTCTGGTTTTTATCGGAGGGTATTTCTTTTTCAGCATATTCTTAAGAGTGTTCCCAAATGTCCTTTCTCAGGATCCACAGAAACAGTGATTTCAAACTGCTCAATCCAATGAACGATTTACGTCTATAAGATGAATACACACTTCACAAAGCAGTTGCTCAGAAAGCTTCTCTCCAGTTTACATCAGAAAACGTTTTCTTTCTCCCCTCAAGCCTCCGGGCACCACTTAATATCCCTTCACAGATTCTTCAAAAACAGAATTTGCACACTAGGCAATGTAGTGTAAGCTTTAACTCGCTGAAATGTATGCACACGACAGACAGCAGTCTCTTGAAATGCTTCTTTCTAGTTTTTATCTCAGGATATTTCACTTTTCGCCATAGTCTTCATTGCGCTGCAAAATATAACTTTTTCAGTGAAACATGAACAGTGTTCAAACACTGCCTTATGAGAAAAGAGGTATAACTCCCTGAGGGAAAGCAAACTTCACAAAGCAGTTTTGTCATAAAGCTTCTTTATAGTTTTTATCTGAAGATATGTTCTATTTCCCCACAGGCCTGAATGTGCTCCCGAAAGTCCCTTCACGAATCCGTCCATGACACAGTTTCAAAACTGCGTAATGGAAAGAAAGATTTGTCTATATGAGATGCATAGACATATCTACCACAAAGTAGTTTTAGAGAAAACTTCTTTTCAGTTTTTGTGAGAGGATACTTCCTTTTTAAAAATAGCCTTCCATATACTCCAGAATGTCCCCTGGTAGCTTTTTCTCCAAACGGGATTCCCTAATTCTCTATGAGAAGAAGTGTATAACTCTGTGAGTGGAATGCACATGTCAAAAGGCAGCTCCTCAGAAATTTTCTCCCCAGTGTCTATCTGAAGATATTTCCGTTTTGACCGTAAGCCTTAAAGCGCTCCCGAGTATCCCTTAGCTGACTACCCTAAAACAGTGTTAGAATACTGCTCAATGAAAACAGAAGCTTAACTGTGCGAGTGGACATCACGTGACCTAGAGGAGTTTCACAAAAAGTTTCCTTCTGGTTTGTATCTGAGGGTATTTTTTTTCAGCATATTCTGAAGAGTGTTCCCAAATGTCCTTTCTCAGATTCCACAGAAACAGTGATTTCAAACTGCCCAACCAAAGAATGATTTACCTCTATGAGATGAATACACACATCACAAAGCAGTAGCTCCAAAAGCTTCACTCCAGTTTTCATCGGAAGACGTTTTCCTTCTCACCACAAGCCTCTGGGCGCCACTTAATATCCCTTCACAGATTCCTCAAAGACAGAGTTTCCAAACTGAGCAACGTAGTGTAAGATTTAACTCTCTGAAATGAATTCACACGTCAGAGAGCAGTTTCTTGGAAGGCTTCTTTATGGGTTTTATTTCAGGATATTTCACTTTTCACCATAGTCTTCAATGTGCTGCAAAATATCACTTTTTCAGTTTTACAGGAACAGTGTTCCAGCACTGCCTTATGAGAAAAGAGGAATAACTTCCTGAGTAGAATGCACACATCACAAAGCAGTTTCTCAGAAAGCTTCTCTCCTGTTTTTATCTGGAGATATTTCCTATTTCACCACAGGCCTGAATGTGCTCCCGAATGTCCCTTCACGAATTCGTCCATGACGCAGTTTCAAAACTGCGTAATAGAAAGAAAGTTTTATCTATGTGAGATGAATAGACATATCTATCACACAGCAGTTTCACAGACAGCTTCTTTCCAATTTGTGTCTGATAGCCATCCATATACTCCCGAACAGCCGTACATATACTCCCGAATGTCCCCGGTAGCTTTTTCTCCAAACGGGATTCCCCAATCCCCTATGAGAAGAAAGGTATAGCTCTGTGAGTGGAATGCACAAGTCACAAAGCAACTCCTTGGAAATTTCCTCTCCAGTATCTATCTGAAGATATTTCCATTTTCACCATAAACCTCAAAACGCTCCCGAGTATCCCTTAGCTGACTAACCTAAAACAGTGTTAGAATACTGCTCAATGAAAACAGAAGCTTAACTATGCGAGTGGAC
>NW_022166934.1:0-1339 GCF_008728515.1 Papio anubis | reverse complement strand
AAAAATTAGCCAGGCATGGTGGCACACGCGTGTAGTCCCAGCTACTCGAGAGGCTAGGCAGGAGAATCGCTTGAACCTGGGAGGCAGAGGTTGCAGTGGGCCGAGATTTGCACCACTACACTCCAGCCTGGGGGACAGAGCAAGACTCTGTCAAGAAAGAAAGAAAAGAAAAAAGGAGAGAAAGAGAGAAAGAGAGAAGAAAGAAAGAAAGAAAGAAAGAAAGAAAGAAAGAAAGAAAGAAAGAAAGAAAGAAAGAAAGAAAGAAAGAAAGAAAGAAAGAGAGAGAAAGAGAGACAGAGAGAAAGAGAGACAGGCAGAGAGAAAGAGAGAAAGAAAACAAAACACTTGAATTGTTTCTCTGTGCATCTGTTGCAGGACTTTTTCCTTAGTTCAGCAAAAAAATAGGTTCTTGTCACATGACAGACACTTTGAAGGGTGAGGGGGAATGGAATTTATTGGGTGAAAAGGAAAAAACAAGACAGCAAAGTGAGATGAGGTCCTGCTAACAGGCTCTCCACCTCACCAACTGAATCCCAGGTTACCACCAGGAACAGGAGAGGCCAGGCTGGGCAACATAGCAAGACCCTGTCTCTACAAGAAATTAGCCTGGCGTGTGGTGGTATGCACCTGTAGTTCCAGCTACTTGGGAGGCTAAGGTAGGAGGATGGCTTGAGCCCAGGAGGAGGAGGTTGCAGTGAGCTGAGATGGTGCCACTGTACTCCAGTCTGGGCAACATAGTGAGACCTTGTCTCAAAAAATTAATTAATTAAAAGTCTTAAAGGGGGAGAGAAACAATTTGGAAACTGGCAAATGAAACATTCTTAATGAACGCTCTAAGATCTGCTTGTATCTGCATGTTTATGTATGTCTATATATGTATGTGTGTTATGTACATGCAATTTTTTTTTCTTTTTCCTTTCTATTTTGTTTTTTGAGATGGAGTCTCACTCTGTCACCAGGCTGGAGTGCAGTGGTGCAATTCTCAGCTCACAGCAACCTCCACCTCCCGGGTTCCAGCGATTCCCCTGCCTCAGCCTCCCGAGTAGCTGGGACTACAGGCACCTGCCACCACAACTGGCTAATTTTTGTATTTTTAGTAGAGATGGAGTTTCACCATGTTGTCCAGGATGGTCTCCATCTCTTGACCTCGTGATCCGCCCGCCTTGGCCTCCCAAAGTGCTGGGATTACAGGCGCGAGCCACCGCGCCCGGCCTGTATATGTAATATTTTTTACCTTGAATGACATTGTAACCACCCAGCAGATTATCCTTGCCTGCTGCCTAGACAGAGCCAATTTGTCAAGACGGAATTGCAATAGAGAAAGAGTTTAATTTAGGCA
>NW_022166933.1:0-1339 GCF_008728515.1 Papio anubis | reverse complement strand
GGGTGTGGTGGCTCACACCTGTAATCCTAGTACTTTAGGAGGCTGAGCTGGGCGGATCACCTGAGGGAGGTCAGGAGTTCGAGACCAGCCTGGCCAATATGGTGAAACCCAATCTCTACTAAAAAACCACAAAAAAATTAGCTGGGCGTGGTGGTGTATGCCTGTAATGCCAGCTACTCACAAGACTGAGGCAGGAGAATCGCTTGAACCCAGGTGGCAGAGGTTGTGGTGAGCCAAGATCGCACCACTGCACTCCAGCCTGGGTGACAGAGCGAGACTCCATCTTCTAAAAAAAAAAAAAAAAAAAACCCAAAACAGTCCGTCTTTGTACATGCTGTCTTGGGCTTATAACTTACTTTGTTAGATGATAACTTTTGCTAGTAGTTTTATTCCCTTGTTAGGGTCTGTGTTATCCCAGCTTCTTTCTGGGTTATTTTTTCCTCTAGGGCAGAATGCTTGCCAAGTTCCAGAATTAAGTAAGGAATTGGAAACTGACACTAGTTATAATTCTGAGTTAAAAGAATCAGGCTGTGATCTACCCTCTCCATTTCCTTGCCTGGGGTTGAGTGCCTTTGTGACTAAGTATGAGAGTCTAAAAGAAAAGAACTAGACATGGTATGGTTTTGCCTAGGGAGGATGGTAATTTTATTGACAATATTAATTAGAATGTTGAGAAAAAATACCTTTGATAGGGTTTTTAGGTTATTACAGTTAGAATATCACAGCTCTTTCTCAGTTATTTAGAGAAGAATTGAAAAATTTCATGAAGGTTATATTTAATTGACATAGGGGAAAATGTAAGGTGGCTAAAGTGAGGATGACAGTGGGTTTGAATTCCTTCCTTACTTGTAGTTTGTCACTTCTCAGTCACCTTGGTTGAGATCACAGAGTTGGATGGTTTGTATTTCCGTGGCTTCTAGTCTTTGTCAAGGCCTTTAAAAAGAGCAATGGTTCCCATCTAGAAGGCTGGGCTAATTACAGTATTTCAGAAAGCTTAATGGAATTTATATGTTTACCCAATTTAAGAATATACAAACTAAAGTTACTTTGCCTGGAATCATGTCACCTCAGGGTTTAAATACTAAGTCTTTCTTATCGATTGAATACTTTGCTGGCAGTTACATTTTGATTTTTTTTTTTTTTTTTTTTTTTTTGAGACGGAGTCTCACTGTGTCTCCCAGGCTGGAGTGCAGTGGCGTGATCTCGGCTCACTGCAAGCTCCGCCTCCCGGGTTCACGCCATTCTCCTGCCTCAGCCTCCCAAGTAGCTGGGACTACAGGCGCCCGCCACCGTGCCCGGCTAATTTTTTGTATTTTTAGTAGAGACGGTGAAACCCCGT
>NW_022166932.1:0-1339 GCF_008728515.1 Papio anubis | reverse complement strand
AAGGTTTCTGTTGAGAAGTCTGCTGACAACCTTACAAAACTTCTTTTATATGTGGCAAATTTCTTTTCTTTTGCTACTCTCAAGATTCTTTGTCTTTGACTTTTGACAGTTTGAATGTAGTGTGCCTTGGATTATTCATATTTGGATTTGTCTTTCTTGGGAACTTTCGATCTTTGTAAATGTGGATAGCCACATCCCCTTCAAGATTTTAGAATTTTTCAGCCAGTATTTCTTTAAATAAGTTTTGTTCATTTTCTTATCTTTTCATCTTCCAGGAATCCCAAAATTCAAATATTTGTGTAAGTAATACTGTCACATAGGATACTTATGTTTTGCTCACACTTTTTCAAATACTCTTTTCTTTTTGCTCTTCTTTATTTATTTATTTATTTATTTATTTTTTAGTTTTAGTTCTGGGATGCACATTCAGGATGTGCAGGTTTGTTACATAGGTAGACTTGTGCCATAGTGGTTTGCTGCACCTATCAACCCGTTGCCTAGGTATGAAGCCCAGCATGCATTGACTGTTTTTCCTAATACTCTCCCTCCTTCCCACTCTACTCCCAACAGGCCCCAGTGTGTGATTTTGCTCTCCCTGTGTCCATGTGATCTCATCGTTCAGCTCCTACTTGTAAATGAGAATATGTGGTGTTTGGTTTTCTGTTCTTGCATTAGTTTGCTGCAGATAATGGCTTCCAGCTCCATCCATTGTCTCTGCTAAGGACATGATCTCATTCCTTTTTATGGCCAAATAGTGTTCATGTTTTATATTTACTACATTTTCTTTATCAAGTCTATCATTGACGGGGATTTGAGGTGATTCCAAGTCCTTGCTATTGTGTATAGTGCTTCAGTGAACATTTGTGTGAATGGATCTCTGTAATAGAATGATTTATACTCCTTTGCTAGGTCAAATGTTATTTCTGGTTGTAGATCTTTGAGCGATCACCATACTGTCTTCCACAGTGGTTGAACTAATTTACATTGCCACCAACAGTGTAAAAGCATTCCTGTTTCTAATCAACCTCACCAGCATCTGTTGTTTCTTGACTTTTTAAATTTTTTTTAATTTTTTATTATACTTTAAGTTCTAGGGTACATGTGGATAACATGCAGGTTTGTTACATATGTATACCTGTGCCATGTTGGCGTGCTGCACCCTTCAACTTGTCATTTACATCAGGTATAACTCCCAATGCAATCCCTCCCCCCTCCCCCCTCCCCGTGATAGGCCCCGGTGTGTGATGTTCCCCTTCCCGAGTCCAAGTGATCTCATTGTTCAGTTCCCACCCGTGAGTGAGAATATGCGGTGTTTGGTTTTCTGTTCTTGTGATAGTTT
>NW_022166931.1:0-1339 GCF_008728515.1 Papio anubis | reverse complement strand
ACCTAAAAAGAGTGGAGAGGCCGGGTGCGGTGGCTCAGGCCTGTAATCCGAGCACTTTGGGAGGCCGAGGTGGGCAGATCACAAGTTCAGGTGTTCAAGACCAGCCTGGCTAACATGGGGAAGCCCCATCTCTACTAAAAATACGAAAATTAGCCGGGCGTGGTGGCAGGCACCTGTAATCCCAGCTACTCGGGAGGCTGAGGCAGGAGAATTGCTTGAACCTGGAAGGCGGAGGTTACAGTGAGTCGAGACAATGCCCCTGCACTCCAGCCTAGGTGACAGGGCAAGACTCCTTCTCAGGGAAAAAAAAAAAAAAAAGTGGATAAGAACTGAAACATGTTTAAAATTTCAACTAATTGGAAATGCAAGTTTACAAAAATAATATTTAAAATAAAAGGTCAAATGAGTGCTCATTGAATTTTATGCCTCCACAAAATAGGTTGTGAGTTAACTTCCACATTTATTGAAAGCCACTAAAGTTGGGAAGCCTCCGTGTCTGAAATTCACATGTGGCTCAAATAAGAATTATACCTGCGGATACCCCAAAGTTTAAATATGGTATCCCATATTTAATATTATGAGGAATTACTGTACATAAATCAGGTTGTCTTCCTTTAACTCTGAAAATCATATTATCTTGCTTAAATTCTCCATAACGCATCACTCCGCAGTATCCTATAGTGGACATGGCTTTTCTGACCAATGAGCACTAAAATTAAGTGTGTGCGACTCACCTATGTTCTTATCAAAATGGAAATCCCTGAATCCCACCAGTTAGAATAACATGAGAGAATGTCAGATTTATGGAATATATAAGTTTTCTGTAAGGTTATTAGGTATTGATTCCATTTTATTAATAGATATCAATATATATAGATTACCTATTTCTCCTGTGTTTTAGTATTATTAGATTGTGTCTTTTAATTCATCCACTTGGTCTAAGTTACCAAGTTTGTGGATTATGGAGATTGTAATATTCTTTATGATTTTATCATCCATGGGCTCTCTAATATAAAGGCTTCTTTTAATTCTTAAAGTATTAGGTTGGTGCAAAAGTAATTGTGGTTTTGGACCATGAATTTTAAATTTGTATAACTAGGCTGCAACACATCTTTATTAATCAAAATAGAACTCATTACAATAGGCTGGGCACAGTGGCTCACGCCTGTAATCCCAGCACTTTGGGAGGCTGAGGCAGGCGGATCAGGAGGTCAGGAGTTTGAGACCAGCCTGACCAACATGGTGAAATCCCATCTCTACTAAAAAGACAAAAAGTAGCCAGGAGTGGTGGCAAGTGCCTGTAATCCCAGCTACTCAAGAGTCTGAGGCAGGAGAATCT
>NW_022166930.1:0-1339 GCF_008728515.1 Papio anubis | reverse complement strand
GGTTTGTTTTCGTGTGGCATTTCTTTATCTGTTACTGAAGGAGACTTAATTTCCTCATGATCACTTTCGAGGGAAATGAGGTCCTCCTCCGTATCTTGCGGAGGCTTTGCGAGGTTGGAGCGGGAGCTAACCTTTAAAATATGCTCTGTCTGAGCGACCGCAGCCATGGCTTGCGGATGGGCCTCCTTTTTATCTATTAAATCTCTAATGAGGTTCCAATAAGAAAAAGCGGTCACAGGAATTTTTTCTGGCCCAAAAGTATTATAATAGTCCTGAAAACAATCCCCTACTCTACGCCATCTTTTAATATCAATAGTTCCTTCCTGTGGGAACCAAGGGCAAGTGTCTTTTACAAAATCAAAAAATTTAAACAAATCATTACCTTTAACCTTTACTCCTCGTATCTTTAAAGCCTCTTTTAATTGTCCTACATAGATCTGATGCTGACTTAATTCTTGTCCCATTTCGGACGCGCCACTTACCTTCGATTCAGACGCGGCAGGTTCCCGCGGTGATCGGAAGAGTTTTACTCCTTTTGTCTGGGTTAGCGGTTGACCGTCCTTTGGCGTCCTCTTCCTCACGGAGTCCCTCGTTTCCAGGTCCCTGTTCGGGCGCCACGTATCCCGGCCCGCGGGATCGTCGAAGTAGGCCCTGGAGGAGGGAGTGGGAATTTGGGGGACAAGAGACACGAGAAATAGAGACAAGACAGTGCTCTGATCAAGTCTCGTTTAATGGCGGTAATGCAATGCCTTATATACACTTGGAGGGGAAGGGGTTGGGCCAGAGGCGGAGATGATCCCATCGCGGAGGGTGTGGCTAGGTAGGTATTGGTTTCTCTGGTCGGACGTCATGTTGCGCCTGCGCTGTCAGTTGGAAACTTTCCCGGGCGCAGGATGGTGCCTGCGCTACAAAGTAACAATTTTCGCGGCGCGGGGGAAAAACAGGTGAAGAAAAAACAGGGAGAGCGCCATCTTTTATGAGGTATTGATACAAAAGAGAAACAACAAATCTAGGGAGGAGGTAGAAGGTGGAAAGGAATAGAACTCGGGCGTTTAATCATTAATTATTATTTGCTATGGCCGGGGCGCGCAGCTCCGGACATTTCTCGTCAAGAAACCTTTCGCTAAGACAGTTTTTGTGGAATTGCCAAAGTGATATTTGGAAGCACATAGAGGGCTATTGTGAAAAAGGAAATATCCTCACATGAAATCTGGAAAGAAACTTTCTGAGAAATAGCTCAGTGTTCTGTTAATTCATCTCACAGAGTTACATCTGTACTTCGTGGATCTCTTTGCTAGCCTTATTCCTGTGGAATCTGAGAACAGATATTTCGGATCCC
>NW_022166929.1:0-1339 GCF_008728515.1 Papio anubis | reverse complement strand
TTCCATGGTGTATATGTGCCATATTTTCTTTATCCAATCTATTATTGATGGACATATTGGTTGGTTCCAAGTCTTTGCTATTGTGAATTGTGCCACAATAAACATACATGTGCATGTGTCTTTATAGTAGTGTGATTTATAATCCTTTGGGTATATACCCAGCAATGGGATTGTGGGGTCAAATGGTATTTCTAGTTCTAGATCCTTGAGGAATTGCCACACTGTTTTCCACAATGGTTGAACTAACACTGTTTTCCACAATGGTTGAACTAATACACTCCCAACAGTGTAAAAGCGTTCCTATTTCTTCACATCCTCTCCAGCATACGTGGCTTCCTGTCACCATTCTAACTGCTATGCTATGGTATCTCACTGTGGTTTTGATTTGCATTTCTCTGCTGTCCAGTGATGATGAGCATTTTTAATACATCTGTTGACTGCATAAATATCTTCTTTTGAGAAGTTCGTATCCTTTGCCCACTTTTTGATGGGGTTGTTTGTTTTTTTCTTGTAAATTTGTTTAAGTTCCTTGTAGATTCTGGATATTAACTCTTTGTCAGATGGATAGATTGCAAAAATTTTCTCTCATTCTGTAGGTTGCCTGCTCACTCTGGTGACAGTTTGTTTTGCTGTGCAGAAACTCTTTATTTTAAATAGATCCCATTTGTCAATTTTGGCTTTTGTTGCCATTGCTTTTGGTCCTTTAGTCATGAACTCTTTGCCAATGACTATGTCCTGAATGGTATTGCCTAGATTTTCTTACAGGGTTTTTATGGTTTTAGGTCTTACATTTAAGTCTTTAATCAATCTTGGGTTAACTTTTGTGTAAGGCATAAGGAAGGGATCCAGTTTCAGCTTTCTACATATGGCTAGCCAGTTTTCCCAGCACCATTTATTAAATAAGGAATCCTTTCCCTGTTGCTTGTTTTTGTCAGGTTTGTCAAAGATCAGATGGTTGTAGATGTGTGGTGTTATTTCTGAGCCCTCTGTTCTGTTCCATTGGTCTATATCTCTGTTTTGGTACCAGTACCATGCTGTTTTGGTTACTGTAGCCTTGTAGTATAGTTTGACGTCAGACTGCGTGATGCCTCCAGGTTTATTCTTTTTGCTTAGGATTGTCTTGGCTATGAGGGCTCTTTTTTGGTTCCATATGAAATTTAAAGTAGTTTTTTCCAATTCTGTAAAGAAAGTCATTGGTAGCTTGATGGGGATATCATTAAACCTATAAATTATCTTGGGCATTATGGCTGTTTTCACAATATTGATTCTTCCTATCTATGAGCATGTTCTTTCATTTGTTTGTGTCCTCTTTTATTTCTTTTTTTTTTTTTTTTTTTTT
>NW_022166928.1:0-1339 GCF_008728515.1 Papio anubis | reverse complement strand
CAGTTTCTCAGAAAGCTTCTTTCCAGATTTCATCTGAGGATATTTCCTTTTTCACTGTAGCCCTCCATGGGCATCGAAATATCACCTTGCAAATTCCACAAGAACAGGCTTAGCGAAAGGCTTCTTGAGGAGAAAGCTGTAACTCTGTGAGATGATTTCACAGAACACAAAGAAGTTTCTCAGAAAGCTTCTTTCTCTTTGTTATCGGAGGATCTTTCCTTTCGCCCTATAGTTCTTAAAGGGATCAGAAATATCAGTTCTCAAATTCCACAGAAATAAGGCTAGCAAACAACTCCACGAAATACAGCGGTAATTCAGTGACCGGAAGTCACACATCACAAAGCAGTTGCTCAGAAACCTTCTTTCCAATTTTCATCTGACGATATGTTCTTTTTCACTATAGGCCTCTAAGGGCTTCCAAATATCTCTTTGCAAATTCCCCAATAACAGTCTTAGTGAACGGTTTCTGGAGGCGAAAGGTGTAACTCTGTGAGATGAACTCACAGAACACAGAGCAGTTTCTCAGAAAGCTTCTTTCCAGTTTTTTCCTGAGGATGTTTCTCTTTCCACCATAGCCCTCCATGGGCTTCCAAATATCACGTTGCAAATTCCACAAGAACAGTCTTAGTGAAAGGCTTCTTGAGGTGAAAGCTGTACCTCTGTGAGAAGAATTCGCAGATCAGTAAGGAGTTTCTCCGAAAGCTTCCTTCTCATTTTGATCGGAGGATATTTCCTTTGGCCCTATAGTCTTCAAAGGGATCCGAAATATCAGTTCTCAGATTCGACAGAAGTAAGGCTAGCAAACAGCTGCAATAGATACAGCTGTAACTCAGTGACAGGAAGTCACACATCGGAAAGCAGGAGCTCAGAAGGCTTCTTTCCAGTTTTCATCGGAGGATATTTTCTTTTTCACCATAGGCCTCTGTGAGTTTGCAAACATCCCTTTGCAATTTCCACGAGAACAGTCTTAGCGAACGGCTTCCGGAGGCGAAAGCTGTGACTCTGTGAGATGAATTCACAGAACACAGAGCAGGTTCTCAGAAAGCTTCTTTCCAGTTTTTATCTGAGGATATTTCCCTTTTCACCATAGCCCTCCATGTGCTTCCAAATATCACTTTGCCAATTCCACAAGAACAGTCTTAGCGAAAGGCTTCTTGAGAGGAAAGCTGTAACTCTGTGAGATGAATTCACAGATCACAAAGAAGTTTCTCAGAAAGCTTCTTTCTCATTTTGATCAGAGGATATTTCCTTTGGACCTATAGTCTTCAAAGGGATCCGAAATATCAGTTCTCAGATTCCACAGAAATAAGGCTAGCAAACAGCTTCACGAAATACAGCT
>NW_022166927.1:0-1339 GCF_008728515.1 Papio anubis | reverse complement strand
ACAGAGTCTCGCTGTGTTGCCCAGGCTGGAGTGCAGTGGTACAATCTCAGCTCACTGCAAGCTCCACCTCCCAGGTTCACGCCATTCTCCTGCCTCAGCCTCCCGAGTAGCTGGGACTACAGGTGCCCGCCACCACGCCCGGCTAATTTTTTGTATTTTTAGTAGAGACGGGGTTTCACAGTGTTAGCCAAAAATAGATAGCCTATCCATCTATTTTTACGTCCATCCTTCCATCTGTCTTGCTATCCATCTCTCCATTCATTCATTCATCCATCCACCTATTATTCCATCAGTCCGTCCATCTATCCATCCATTATTTCATCTACCCATCCATTTTTCTATCCATCCATTCACTCATACACCCACCCATTATTCCATCTGTCCATCCATCTGTACCTCCATCCTTTCACACATCTCTTTTCATCTATCCATGATTCATCATTTGTCTCTCTGTCCTTTCATGGATCCATTCTTCTATCCATCCATCTCTCTATACTTGCATTCACTAATCCCTCCATCCATCCATTATCCATCATCCAACTATCTCTTTTTCTATCCTCTATGCATCCATCCTTCCACCATCCATCTGCCTCTCCATCCATTCATCTATCCTTCCATCCATTGTATTTATTCCACAAAACTTTTTTTTTAAGGAGATGGAGTGTCTCACCATGTTGCCCAAGCTGGTCTTGAACTCCTGGGCTCAAGGGATCCTCCCGCCTCGGCCTCCCAAAATGCTGGGATTACAGGCATGAGCCACCAGCACCCAGCCTATTCCGCAAGACTATCAAGTGCCTCTTCTATGTCAAGAACTTTTACGTTTGAAAACCCCCAGATCAGTGCCTAAGATAGCAGATGCTCAGTTAGTGATAAGACTTTCGAGTCAGACATATCTGGGTTTGAATTCTGGCCCTGTAATTTACTAGCTGTGTGACTTTGGGGGAAAATTATTTAATTTCTCTAAGCCACAATTTCCTTATTGTTATTATTATTAATATTATTATTTTTAGAGAAAGAGTCTCACTCTGTCACCCAGGCTGGAGTGCAGTGGTGCCATCATAGCTCACTGACACCTGGAACTCCTAGGCCCAAGTCATTCCTCCGTCTTAACCTCCTGAGAAGTTGGGATTTGATTTCCTTATTAGTCAGGGGGAATTTAGAGTCTTCATGAGACTGTAAGATCCTTGAAGACATCTGTGTTTTGCTCACTAGTGAACCCTAAGGTATGACGCGTAGTAGGACTACAATAAATATTTGTCAGATGACTGAATCCACAACCACACCTTCATAAGGATTTGTGGATTCCTCCTTCAAACAAAAACAGATAAATAACGGGCGC